>NW_027466582.1:465000-630000 GCF_050575085.1 Anarhichas minor
AGGCATGAGCGCTGCGAACTGGGACAAGGCCTGCAGAGCCACCACCGTATCCTGAGAGAGGAAACACACACGAGTCAGGAGTCACACATCTGCTCCACAACATCCTGTCGCACTTCGGACAACGATGGGCTTTTGCTTTGATAATCACCGCCGACTTCCTGTTTACGGCGATGTCGCTTTGTGAGCGTGTTCATCTGCGCGTCTGTTGACAAATAAGAGTCGACAAAGCCTGAGAAAAAGCTTTATTTAACGTACTGTATTTGGAGGCACTGACACACTATTTAGATATTTCCTCTGTTTCTGTGTGTGTGTGTGTGTGTGTGCGTGTGTGTGTGCGCGCGTGTGTGTGCGTGTGTGTGCGTGCTAAAGGGGCTAACTGTCCCTTTAGTCACCACATGCCCAGACAACCACAGTCTCCTGTTGATGTGACACAAAAGGGGAATTTCTCCTTTTTTTACATGATTTTCTGGAACTTCAGAGATGAGCTTTGAACCCTTTTATCAAAGTGTTCTCATAAGTTCTGATGTTTGCATCGTGTGTTCTTGCAGCACGCTCTCTAAGACGCACATGTGAAGACTTGTTAAGCCATAAAAGGATACGAATGGAACATTTCTTACTAATTGATTGATTGATTGATTGATTGATTGATTGATTGATTGATTGTGCTGCTCATTGATGTGATTTAAATGGAAGAGGAAGGAGACACTAAGTCTTTGATGAAAACACAGTACTTGTGATGTTCTGGTGTTTTCTTTCTCACCTGGGTGCTCCCGAACCCCCCCCTGTGGTTCCTCTGCTGGCTGAGCCACTTCATGAGGCCGAGGCCCTCCGTGATGTGACCCAGCTGGTGTTGAGCGAGCAGCACGTAGGACGCCATCTCCATGTCAGCAGAGCGAGGCTGCCACGATGAGGACAGGCCGCCGTCTGGGGAGGACCACGTCGGGACGCCGTCTGTCCCCCCGAGGAGAGACGGAGGAGGAACAGGATTCACGTCATTCAATGTTTGTCAAAGCCTTTGTTCTTGTAATATTAAAGTATGAAAGATAAACAGTCAGACAGTCAGACATTAAAAGAAAAGAGCATTGCAGGACTGTGACTTGTAACAGAGTATTTTCACCGTGTGGTATTAGTACTTTTACTGAAGTAAAAGCTCTGAATACTTCCTCCACCAAGTACATATTCATCAAATGCATCTTTCAGACCCTTTGATAGGGTTCTTGTTTTAAAACTTGTCAGCTACAAAAAGCCAAAGTATGGAAAGCTGGAAAGACAGTCGTACTCCGTTGGAGTAGTCCAAACTTTGCAGTCATCTCACACACACACACACACACACACACACACACACACACACACAAACAGTGGTCATCGCACCTCTCATCTCGGCTCGTCCAATCAGCTCGCTGAGTGCCACGTCGGCGCTGAAGCTGCCGGACAGAGCCAGAGCGTAGCTGAGCATGGCGAGGCTGTAGTTACTGGAGACGCCGAGGGCCAGACGGGTCTCCAGGAACATCAGGGCCGCAGACACCTGGCCGCCGTACTGAGCCTGACGGACAGCAGACAAAGATCACAGCGTGAAGAAACACGACAACACGTTTGTTTTGTTTCTTTAAATCACATCTGTGTCCAGCTTTCATGTTCCTGCAGACTGCTCATGAGGATCTAACCCACCTACAGGTGCAATATATTCAGAGCAATAATTATGTACATGACAAATAAATAAATAAACTGTATGAAAGGTGCTATAGGAATAAAGTTTTACCCTGATGTCACTGTCTTGCAGCAGGGCGATGAGGACGTAGGCGGTGAGGGACACGGGGCCGTCCAGGCCTCCCAGGAGCTCGGTGTGGATGACGTCGCCGTGCTCCTCTGATCTCCCATCGGCCCCCTGCTGGGCCGCCAGCCAGACCGCCGCTCTCTGCAGCACGACGGCATCGATGGCGACAAACGGCCGCGCCTGCAGGAAACACCTCAGCACGAACGCCGTGAGCCTGCGGAGACGGAGTTAGTTTTGTTTCGTCGGTGCTTTTGTTGAGGGACACTCGTGTTCCTTCTTTATCTATAAAATACTTTAAAACCACACCAGGTGCTTCCAGACGCGTCGTGGTCTCCGAAGGCACTGAAGGAGCCGTCTGCTCTCTGATAGGTCAGCTCTCGCTCATAACCTGGAGGGAGGGACACCAGAGACGAGAGGGAGGTCATCTTCTGAATTCACCACAGATCTTGCTGATGAGTCAAGTTGTTGAACACTGTTCTTGTCAGAGCTGGTGTGGTTGTTGTGAATGTGTGACTGTGATATAACGGTTTACCCTTCATCATGAAGTCCACGGCTCTCTCCGTGGTCTCCTGGTCCGCCTGTCCCACGGCGCTCAGATACTGCAGAACGTAGACATTCGGGGCAAAGTTGATCATGTTCTGTTCCCCGCAGCCGTAAGGCATCAGGATCAGGGAGTCCAGGCCGCTGATGGACGGGCCGAGGATGTCGCCTTCGTCAGCACGGAAACCAGACAAATCAAGACACCACGAGGGAGAAGAGTTAATGTTTACTGAGATGACCTCAGCACCACGTCAATGACCAGATGTTTCACCGTCGCAGCAGACGTTCTGCAAATTGAAATAACGTTATCTCATTGGTTGAATCACAACTCAGGGGGCGGAGTCAGTGAGCCACAGTAAAACCTAGATGAGTAATAAGAGCAACTTAAGATGATTGTCGATGGGATGATCTCAGACTCATCTTCAGATCTTTGTTCTTTTCGTTTATCGATACTTTATCGAGCTGCTGATGCTTTAAGACTATTTATTTTGCTAAATCAATGATGATGTTATCAAAAGTATACAAAGTATCTAAAAATGGCTCCACGTTGAAGAACTACAACATTAAATCACCCTGATATGTGCGTGTTAGTAATAAAAAGTGAATATTCTGTAATACAGGGGCTGCAAGCTTTGCCCTTTTACTTTGGATACTTTGAGTCGATGTTGCTGATAATACTTCTGTACT
Source organism: Anarhichas minor (assembly GCF_050575085.1). Lineage (NCBI taxonomy): Eukaryota > Metazoa > Chordata > Actinopteri > Perciformes > Anarhichadidae > Anarhichas > Anarhichas minor. The sequence goes on from NW_027466582.1 coordinate 468,002, forward strand.
TTTACTAAAGTAGCAGGACAGTTTTATTAGACTTTAAAATGAAGTAGCCGTTTTTTATCTGATTAGAAAAGTCTGCGTGTTTGTCAAGACGCATCACTATGACATCACAATGACATCACAGATGAATGTTGAGTCCAGTACGCTCTCCACCGATCACATGAGAACCTACAACCAGCTGCTTCTTCACAGGCTTCCTCCTCGCCGCCGACACTTCACCTTCAACACCACGACGACACCGATTCTCTCTGTTGTTACGAAACGTCTTCAGCGCTTCAACACCTGAGCGAACGGGAAACTATGAGCTCATCAGCCTGTGCTGCACATGTGTGTGTTTCACCGTGAACGTCTACACTTTGTTACACGGAGAGAAGAGAAGAACCATCGCTGTCACATCCTGGATAGAACATGAAGGAACTACCTCTGCTCAATGTAATCCATGTTGTTGAGCACACGCGTGTCCAATGTCTGACACATGCTGGAGTCCACATGTGAGCAACCAGCTTGCAGGTTTGTACTCATTATTTTGTACTGCAGCTGGTTTCATTCGATTTAAGTCACACTAAAGAAATTCTGCAGATTTTATGTGAGCCGGTCTCTGGGAACGACTGCTTCAGACTCCTCGGCTTCATTTCGGATTTTTTACAATAATTCTTATTGTATAGTATTTCCTTCACAGATTAGCAGCTTTCATTGAGTCATTCATTATTTTTTTGGGGGGAGTGACTGTTATCAGTCAAAAATCTAAATTAAAGTCATACTATATGAATAAAATTGTCATTTTCATTAAGTACATCTTGTTATTAGTTAGAATCAAATGTCTTTTTGTTGTTCTTTGTTTGTATTTGCCGGCAGGTTGTTCACCACTTAAGGTTGTTGGACGTGTTTACGTACCGACAGCCGTCACCGAGGCTCTCGCGCTGCCCTCCACGACGTCTGCCGGGAAGGTGAACCCGACCTCTCTGGAAACACTCGACTCAGAAAGCTCAAACAGCAGCGAGGCGGAGAACGACCGCTCGAGTCCCTCGGCCTGCAGGACGCACAAACAAACAAACGTGGTGAGTCATGTTTCTGGGAAAAGGCAGAGCTGCAAAACAAGATCAGGATTTCTCTGGTTACAGTGGAGCAGCAGACGAGGGTCGTGACCAATAAACACAGTCTGAAGGCCTCGACTCTCACTGCCGATGAGCAAGACGCTCACATCATGAGTTCTTTGAGTTAAAAGTAAGGGTGCAACGGATCATAAAGGGAGCAAACATAACTCTTAGAGATCCCCGATCACGCTTTTTTGCCGCCAATACCGATTGCTGATCATTGATGATCCAGATCGTTCTTTGTTTTGTTATAGCAGCTGGTCTACAAGGCTCCTGAAAATAATTTCAACCACTCTGAAGTCTGTAAACCATCAAAACTTCTAAATGATATCCTTTTACTTTGTTATAGTAAGTTATACTACAAGAACACAAGAACACACCATTCAAATGATAAGGAATACAAGATTGTGTTTTTTATAAATTAAAAACATCTTGTCATTCGTAGTTTTAGTGATGTATTATAAGCTGCTTAGAGCTTGTGTTAGGTTTAACAACTCATAATTCATCTCTAATATCTATTATAATAATAATAATAAGCTGTGAAAACATCTCCTTCAAACATCTGATATATTCTTCAAGTTTATTCACTCAAACTACATGTTACAGGATTACATCTGAACAAATCATGCTAACGTTTTAATGTTGGGCTTAAGTTATGAAATATTATTTGTCAGACTTTTCTTTAATCTTTCTGTTATTTTATAATCATTACCGCCACATTGCGTACATTTGGTTGTTTTTTTTGTATCTTATTGATAATCTATTATTGTTCATATTTAGTTCTTATTTGCACTTTTTCTGCAACTGCTGTTAATAAAGTTCTATCTTGTCATCTTGTTCTTGTGTGACACTAGAGAGCGTTACCTTTTTAGGCTGTTATTTTATTTTTATTATTGTTTTTATTATTATTATTATTAATGAAACAAAGTAATGTGAGATGGTACATTGTAACCGCATTACTCAAACCTCCCTGGTTCTGTGATTCTCACCTTGACGAGCACCGTCCTGCGGACCATGTCCATCCCAGCAGACGATTTGGCTTTCACCACGATGTCGATGTCTCCGAGGTTCACCGGCTTGATGGGAATGAGGACGGATTCTCCGCTCCGACTCCCCACGGGCACCGTGAGAACACCGGGCATGAAGAGCTCCTCATTGTCCGAGAGGATGAACTCAAAGGTTTCGCTCTCTACAACGATTATCGTGACCTGACAACAAAGAGCAGAAGGAGAATGCAACCCAGATTACATTAAGCAGAGGTCTGACAGTACAAAGAGGGCGGTAGGAAACAAAAGAAGCATGTTGTTGAAACCGAATATATCAAATTAAAACGCAGATTCTAGCTTTCTTGGAAGTCGTTGAACTCTTTTTAAAAGCTTTTATGTGTTGAAGGATTGAAAGTCCTCAGAGGTGACAACAGAGTTGTATAATATGTTAAAACCACTGATGCCACATTAGATTATAGCAACCTGACGCCTGAGACAACAGCACTAACCCTGTGAACCACATTCACTCCAAAAACATGCAATACAACACCTGCTGTATTCACCTGTTGGTTCACGGTGAAATATAAATCCATTAGTCAACAGATTTAAAGCGGATATGACCTGCAGTCTGACCTACAACTGAACGACGTGAGACCTGCTGCTGTTCAGCTGTTTGAGTATTTCTTAACCAAAAAATACAAATATAGAAGTTGCTAAACATGAACTCTGAATTGGTTACACTATAGTCAGTAAAAGAGAGTTTACAGAGTCCTTGTGAATGAAAACAATAGTGCTTTACAAGCTCACAAATAAAAGCCGATGAATTGCAGCTGACTACTCGATCCACCTTCATGAAGTCTCTTGTGATGACGGCTGAGCGTTTCTATGCTGATGATACTGTGCTTTATTCATCTGCTGTTGTGGAGGAGCGTTATCTATTTTGCAGACAGCGTTTGGCTCGATCCAGTGCTCACTTCCAGAACATAAACTTGTCCTAAATGGAGATCTCCCTCTATGGAGGAAATTGGCTTCAATATTTGCACTTTGGATTGTACTGAAGTGAGTGTCTTCCTGGGGAATTTATTGATGAAAACTTTTTTCTTTTTTTTCAAAAATAAGTGATTAACTCAGTAACTATAATGCTGTTTTTTTGTGTATCTTTCCATCGCAACAGCAGCCGAGGCTCACGGGTATCATGTTATGTATCCATTAAACTTAGAAGATGGGGAAAACGTGATTTCTTGGAGAAGAAGCTCGTAACCAACCGTGAACCCAAACAGCCACCTTTCAAGTGTGCAGGAGGAATACGTCTCACTTAAGGCATTCCCAAACACTAACTGGCACTGTGCAGGTGGAGGAGTGCATGACACAAACTGACTCCTGAAGGATCCATGCTTAACCATTTTACATTTACAATATTGAACCCTGTGTGAGTTTTCCCCTTCTTATCCAGCCCAGCTGTGTGAGGAGGAGCAGCTCACTGACCTCCAGGTGCTGTGGGAGGTAGTTGAACAGAATGATCTCCAGCAACAGCTCCTCTCCTCGGATGATGTAGGCCGGGAGGTTCAAGAACAGGAAGAAATCCTTGAACACTTTGAGCTGCAGGGGGATCACATGGAAACGTTACACAGTCTCATCTAAACACGACACATACAAAGCTAATACTGATAGAGCAGAACGATGTGTAATACAATAATTCAAAGGGTCACACGGTGCTCTAATTCAAAGGCGAGAAGAGTGAAATAATACTGGAACAACACAGAATTTAAATATCAAAGCAATGGATAAAAAAGAGACACAATTGGATTTAGTACGGTGATTTAAGGAGCATTGTTTTGTCATTTTACAGAAGCGATGTGAATACCTCTGCAGGCTTCTCTACGAAGCCGAGGCCGAGGTTCTCAGACAGGACGAAGGCGGTGGCTGTCCAGGTCGTGATGCTGTCTGGTACAGTCAGAGTCATCTCTGTTTCTGAATTACTGCGAAAAACAGACGGACATGTTAGCTTTAGTTTCTTTGTAGTTTACTTTGAGCTGTCACCTCAGCTCTAGCCAGGTTCCATCCTTTTTACCCAAATCTAAAGTCTAAAATCACAACATTTTTGCACCATGGTTACTCTCCAAAGCCAAAATGTACAGTTTAATCTTCCTACATCCTCTCCATCGACATACAGGAACTTTTGTCTCATGGTTAACTTTCAAAGCAAAGTGGTCTTTCAACCTCAGCTAAAACTAAAAAGTAAACAGACATGTCACCAGATTGTGTTGTAGTGACTCTACAGCGGTACGTTTCTAAAGCGTTACCTTGTGTTGGTGTCCATCCATATCCAGGTCTCTGGGAAGTCCCGGCGCTCTCGTGGCTCCATATGTGAACTGTCTGTCTGGGTCATTTCATTTATTCCCTCCCCTGCTGTTTGAAGATGATTGTCAGTTGTTTTAGCAACGCATAGTCAAAAAGAGGCAAGAATGTGATGAACGTAGATTGTTTTAAAACTTACGAAATGTAAGCCTAGGTGGACTTTTCATCTTGTGTAAATTGGCATCCGTCAATGCCACAAGATCACATTTCTGCACAAAGAAATGCTCATTTCACTCAAATGTTGAGCTGGAAAGCTTATTATGGGTTAGTACATTACAAGTCATTACATGTACATTTTGTCTACCATTTTGTCTTTGTACATTTTAATATGTTTCTATTTTTTCATTATGTCTTGATTATTGCATTGTGTTCATTGTTTATTGTTACGCACCATTCACCAAGTCAAATTCGACTTTAAGTGAGATAGAAGGATGATCAAGCGTGATTGGATACTGCCCCTACACAGGACGTCAATACAATACATGTGATGTGTCTCTGGGGAGGCTAACCTTGAAGACGGAGTATGGATCTCCCATTGTCATCATGTCAGAGTAGGCGTCGGCCACGGCGACGCCGTTATCCTTCATCTCCTTCACCACCTGTGAAAGCAACACCAATCCTCCTCAGAGCTGCTACTGTTGCAGCTCACAAAGGGCAACACAGCAAACCGGGACGCAGAAAGAGTACGTATTGTTTGAAACCAGTTTGACCGAGCTGGGATTAAAAAAAGAGTTCACGGTGAACCGATACTGGGGTGGGGGGGAAGAGGGACGGATTGGGTTTCATAGAAATACCTGTTAGGAGAAATATGGGTGGATATGGAGAACTGTTGGAAAATGTTAAACCGGAGAGAAGCTTTGGGAATAACGGACACGTCACTGATAAAGCAGGTTAGGAGACAATCAACAGGAAACATGTGACCCAAAGCTTCAGCATTCATCTTTGTCCGACGGTCAGACTGAAGTCACAGCGAGCTTCTTTACTCACGGTGTTTAGTTAGTAAAGAAATCATTTAGGTTATTTCTCAAAGTTTGGGGGATGTGAACGAGCGCTGTTTCTTACCCTCGCCTCGGTGATGTCATTGTACGATCCCTTCCACTCGGTCGCCTTGTCGACCACCAGGATGCCGACCAGAGAGGCGGGCTCCGCCACCGTGACCCTCAGCGTGACCTCCTCACCTGGCCTTCTCGTAGCGTCGCTCCAGCTCAGAGATACCTGTCAATCATGCACCATCACACCCAATCATTGACAATCACAATATTGAATCGAACAACGTAGGTTTTCCAGGTTGTTTGTGTTGACGAGTACATTATTCAGTTCATGACATAGACTGTAAATTAGAAGACCAAATTCTGATGGCATGACGTATTTTGCAATCAATTTAGTTACTACAGCTTATTTCATAAATACAACAATGTTTCTGACTCTCTGAGGGTCTCGCTCTGTCAAACTTGACTTTCTTCAAACATTTCACAAGCTTCTGATTGTCTCACGCTTCAGGAAAACCAACTAGGATGATACTTTAAAGGTAATTGGCATTAGCTCCATCACATTCATAACATACTCATAATACTCAAAATCACACTTTTTTTAATCGAGCAAAACAATTGAAAAAAAGACAATAATTCACCTTGTTTTGTAAAGTTTGGGTCATGGGAAGCTGCACCACGTCGTTGACGATCTCGCCGCTGGGATGCACACAGTAGACGATGATGCAGGCCAGAGGAGCCCAGGTGACTTCTGGGACCAGAGAGAGATCTCCTGCCATGCTTCTCCCAGCAGACACCACCTGACCTCTGGACTTCACCTTCACACACAGAAGAAGAGACCTGAGCTCTTCTTTCTTTTTATACATTTTATAATTAAAGCTGCAGTAATGTGTATTTCTTTGGCAGACAGACTCCAAAACAAGTTGACAGACATATTGTGACTTTCTAAAGTTGTATAATAACAACATTTACTGATATTTTTTTTATCATACAAATCTGATCTACATTACATTACAGTCATTTAGCAGATGCTTTTATCAAAAGCGACTTACAATTCAGAGTCTATCACATTTCTACACCGTAGGCACAGCTACGGGAGCAATTGGGGTTAAGTGTCTTGCTCAAGGACACATCGACATGCGACTAGCAGAGCCAGAGCCGGGGTTCGAACTGCCGACCCTCTGATTGAAAAACGGCCCTGCTATCCACTTAGCCACAATCGCCCCAGAGAAATACAAGTTTATTCCACAGTTGCACTAAATGTAAGTTACTCTGAATAAATGTCTCAGACAAACAAAACCAATTAAATGGAATATATTAAATTAATGAAGGTTTGAGTGTCATAATGTTAAACTCACCACATAGTGGATCTCAGTCATTGGAAAATTCCTCTCAACGTGCAGCAGGACGGGGGAACCAACCTGAAGGAAGACCGCGTTGTGATATAACACGCTTAATATCATTGAATGTACTTCCTGTTGTTACTACTTTGTCACCGGCAGCATTCCCACAATCCTACCAGATAAAACCTTGTGACACACACGTTACTCTGCTCTTCATGATTACCTCTAGAGGACTGGAAGGTTTCTTGATCTGCAGGTAGGACTGACTGGGGGATCTGTAGCTTCTATAGAGTTGGAGAGTGGCATGGCTGTCCTCAAAATAAGCCTGATAACAAAAAAACAGATCATTATTTGAAAAAAGTCTTCTCTCCTGGTGCAAGAAGGGGATACATGTTGTTGAATAAGACCTCCAGGGTGGTGAAAGACTCTACAGAGGACTTTTAAAGCAGCTGCATGGCGCACATTAACTTGACCTTAAAATGGGTTACAATAAGCAAACGATTGGGAATGAATGGGTTTTTATAAAACTGATCCCAATCAATTAGAAATCACTTTGATTGACATTAATTGGCTCTGGAAATCTGGAAACAGTGGCTTTTTGTTTCCCTTCTACGCAGATGATACACCACTTTATATTTCAATTGAACCTATCAAAAAATGAGCACTGTGTTCAAATTCCACAATAAATATTCATATGAACGTAAGCCTTAGGTTGTAATGTCCATGGTGCATTATGGCACAGACATTAATGTACTGTAATAAGGAACATTTGCAGTGAAACATCGATGAAACTGTGTCCTTGGACCGCTGCTACCAATTTAAAAATTGACGGTTTTATTTCAAGTCTGTTTTTTTATAGTCTGTTATTTCTGAATAATATAGGAGTTTAACTAAAATAACGATGCAATTTGATATGAATGAAATGCTATTTATTTATACAATTGGAAACAGTTTTTCACGTTAAACTGTATGTTTACCTGCAGACAACATTGTATTTTCAGCTGTGCACTGATTAAAAAAAGATTCTAGCAATTGATCTGCTGCATTAAAATCCACAATTCTTTCACTTTCTTTTTCTAGCTGAGAGTTCTTTCTCTGTTTCTGTTTTAGCATCGCATCGCTCAACAGTGACGGTCAAAATGAAAATGATTGTATCCTTCATTCTGGCTTTACTAAGTCTTCTCTTTAGTTAGACCAACTATACAGTCAGGATGAAGGCCGAGTTTTAATGTGAGGAACTGATCATCTTACATCGATGGTGAGTGTTTCAGTTTCGTCCATGACCCGGATGTTGAGGGGTATGCATCCGTCTGCAGGGACAGGAAACTCCGTTTCTTCAGAAAGCATCTCCTCTGGCTGAGGACTCCCAACTCCCCAAGTGACCGACATGTTAGATCGACGAGGCCAGTTTTCTCTTTCTTTAATGTCCATTTTCCAACTCCACGGACTTGTGTTTTGCTGCATCACTGACACATGAACCATCTTTCCCTGATCCTCCGGTGACAGCGGCTGATCGTTGTACGTTGATATTTTCAGCTACAAAATCAAGACAAGTCAATATGCTGATCACACCTTTTAACACTTTGTAATGTGAACTAGTTGTGTTGCTAATCGTAGTATTTGTTATTATAAAATACCAGTTTTGATAACTGTTATAAATGTTGGTTAGCAAATAGTTCATTTGACACTTTAGTACTTTTTACTTAATAAAGGAAATTATATTTAATGAGAAATAGGAATGGAAAAGTATAAAAAGTATAAAATCAAACAAATTAGATTAAAACTACAAAAAAAGATTTGCTTTCCTTACCGTGGCGGCGAAGTTCAGAGTCGGCCTCAATATTTTGGGGTAGCCATCAAAGGAAATTGTATATCTGTACTTTGCCATAGACACCTTTGCTGTACTGTTATATGTGAGACCTGAAACATGAAAAGCATCAGTAATACTTCTAGTGGCGGCAGTAATTAAACCACGATCTCTACCTAAACCTAACCAAACAGCAAAAGTTTCACATAGTTAACCACGTAAAAACCACTATACGTAAACCATAATGTACTAAATGAACATCATGCTGTATTGAAGAAGACTTGAAACTAGAGATTGAGACCATAAACTCATGTTTACAATGTTTACTGAGGTAATAAATCAAGAGAGAAGTAGAGTCATTTTCTCATAGACTTCTATACAACCAGAGGAGTCGCCCCCTGGTGGACACTAGAGAGAATGCAGCTTTAACACACTTCAACATTGGCTTCACTCGTCAGAACTGGCACCAAATTTGCCAGGGTCGGTTCTGCATGAAAGTAGTACAATTGAAATATATTTAAGCTAAAACGCACTGGAATAAACCTGTAAAATATTCACATAGTTGAATGTAAAATCTCCCTGAATTCCCAGGAACAATACAGAGCACATGACTTCATTGTCCTCGCACACTCATCAATACAGAAGTGTAAAAACTGATTACCTGTGATGTGATCAGTCACATGAACCACAATCATTAAACGCTCCTCGTCCATGTATTCGTCATAATAGTCCATGTCCAGAGCTCTTCTGCTCATCTCGTGGTAGTCATAGTTGGGAACGTTAAACATGAAGTCCGTGCTGCCGTCGAACTAAAGCAGATATTCATCCGTTAGTATGTTGATTAGACTTGTTAGTTGATTGATTGTTTAGTTTAAAAAGTAAAAAATATGATAAATATCTATCTCAGTTTACAAGATGTCAAGGTGATGTCATATTAATTCTTATTTTGTCCGACCAACAGACCGAAGTATTTTATTTACACTGATATTAAATGCTTTTTTTTTTGTAAATCCTTAAATACACAATAACATTTACTTAATAAATGACTTTAATAAACTCCTCTGAAAACACTGGATGCAATTTGGACAAAAAACAAAACTAACATTTACACTGAAAAGAGCAGGTAACATGATTATCTAACTTAAATTTAAGATAATATGGTTTATTCTGTGACTCTTAATCTCAAAATCATTTTAACACCATTATTTTTGGGGTGTAATCTGATTATAATCAGCTCTTTAAATACAACGACCCACCTCTCTATGTTCATCATAAGCCTCTTCAACACCATGGAACCTATGGAGGTACGTTACATTGATGTATCCGTGAACAGGCATCCCGTACATGTACCTGAGGATGAAAAAACACAAACACGTAAATATATAAAGTATTTAAAACTGTGTTGAATAACGTAACGCACAGACAAAAAGTTCTCACTTTGCCATGACGGAGAACCACAGAGGGTCTTCGTGAAAGATGACCCGCGGAGCTTCTATCACAACGTCAAACTTCGGCAGCGCTGCAACCAGACAGACACGACATATTCATGCATAGAAAAGTCAGATTAAAAAGCAATAATCATCCGACTTTAACTGTGCGAAACAAAGAGGACTTTGAGTAGAGGGAAGAGAAAGCGTACGTACTGTAATGAGCCACGGTGAAACGCTTCTCGGTTGAAACACTCTATAAAAACACACACATTTCATTTAAATAACAACATGATCTTTACTCTGATGCCACCTCCAGTACAAACCTTTTTACACACTATTGTGCAGAAACATAGTTTTGTTTTTATAGTGTGTGGTGCGCATTAAAGCCTCTGTGTCTGTAGACTTTTAGTCCTTTTAAATTGCACCTATTTGGTGAGATGGAGCAGACTTACGCCGACTGTAGTGACGATGGTCCATTCACCCAGAGGAGGGTAATCAGACAGCTCATACTCTTTGGACACAACCCCGAGGACGCCGTCCAGAGACAGCCACTGTCTGAGCCGGTTCCCCCTGGGATCCTGGATCAGGTACAACGTGTATACAAAGAGATGAAATGATGCTGCAGTCAGTAAACCAACACAAAGGCCAGCACATGTTTTTCATTATGTCAGCGTTTTGTGTAGGAAGATAATAATCCTGCTGATTAACAGTAGCGGTCGATTAAACCCACGGAATACTGATGATGTCCCTTTAAAGGAGCAGTTCACCCACAAATCTGAAGTTTGCGTGTGAATAATGTGACATAATCCTGTTGGCTAACAGAAGTTTTTGGATATGCTTTTGGAGAATTTGCTGTTATTTCATAGATATTTTCTGCCATTTTTGAAACTAAATAACACAGATAAATAATAGCTGAACAAAATGGCATATAATATAAAAGAAATAAGATAAATTGACAGTGATTTTGATGCTAGAATGATGATTTCACACGTTTGTTTGTGTTGATAGATGTCCGTTGTGTAAAGCCCATGCTGCTTCATGGATTTATGAGGAGATAACGACAACAGTTTCATTTTTACGGTGAACTGTTCCTTTAAATTCATAATTGTACGGCAGTCAGACTGGTGTAAGTTGCATTAAAAACATCCAGACTCACCCTGATGGTGACGTTCACCGGGCTGGTGAAGGGCTTCCCGTCGGGGAGGATGGAGACCACTCTGATCCTCACCTTCTGCCCGGGTCGATAGGTCATTTTGTCTGTCTGAATGAAGGTGGAGTGGCCTTTGGGGTCGAAGTGTAGCTGCGTCGAGTTGGAGAAAACCTCCACGCTGCCTACGTGACCTTTCACCTCCAGGTTGTAAGGGTACATGTAGCTGGACTCGCTCTCGTGGATCTGCAGCACATTTAGGTTTAACTCGACCAGCGACTTTAATCGCTGAGAAATGTTTGTAATTCTTAAAATCTAAAACAGTCTGTGTCATTAAATATCTTTGGTACAACTAACTTTTGCTAGCAGCTTTATGAAGCTGCACTTTGCTATGCTAAATGCTAAAATGATCACCATGCTACCATGCTGATGTTCAGCAGGTGCAATGTTCTGAACATGGTCAACATTATGCTAACAAGCTAAACTAAGGAGATGAACATGATGTTTTTTTAATCTTAGTTTCGCTTGTTAGCATGCTAACAAGCTGATGTTGAGCAGGTGTAATGTTGACCATGTTCACCAATGTATCCTAGCTTGTTAGCATGCTAACATTTGCTAATTAGCAGTGAACACAAAGTACAGCTGAGGCTGATGGGAATATATTTAGTTTTGCAGGTATTTGGTCCTCAACCAAACTATTGGACAAAAGTAAAACTCTGATCCTGATGGTGGCGCTAGAAGGTCAGAGGATCAGGAAAGTTATTGAGGTTCATTCTCTGGGGATCATCAACTTCTTTACAAAATAACAAGGCAATCCATCCAACAGTTGTTGAGATGTATTACTCTGACCCTTTATAGACTGAACAACACTGCACCACCACAGCAAGGATAACAACTTAGAATAAAGTCATACTTACAGCTGGTAAAATCAGCAGCTTGGTTGAACCTTTAACAAAAACAAAGTAGTTGAATTACTCTGCAAAGTGATTTAAATCAGAAGTCTTTTGTTGATTGTACACAAAAGGCTTTACCTGCTTTCACTGTAGCAGAGTTTGAGGCCACGCTCTGTTCGCCATGAACGATGTGAGCGGACACGGTGACCGGGGAGCCGGTGAGGATGGTGACGGTCACTGATGTTGGGACTCCTGGACGGAGGGTTCTGGGGACCAGCAGCAGGTAGGAGGGCTGAGGGTCGGGGCTGAGAAACCAAAGCGTTCAGGTTAAATACACAGACACACTGAGGGTCCTGAGGGAAACATGGTGGTGGGCATGGACTGTTTTAAAAGGGATACTCTGTGGATTATCAAGGAAGCTACGGACGGTCATTCACGACATTGTGATGGAAAAAAAGAAAATCCTGGAAGTTAAAATAAGTTAGTGTCTCAAAATAATTACAAACTTTGTCACAATGATGACCAAGTCTCAACATAAAAATAAACTTTCTCAGCATAATAACTTAGTACCTGAAAATAATGACTTAGTATCTCTAAATAATGAAAAATGTGTCTTTACCTGTGAGTGTGTTTACCTGTGTGTGTTTACCTGCGTGTGTTTACATGTGTGTGTTTACCTGTATGTGTTTACATGTGAGTGTGTTTACCTGTGTGTGTTTACCTGTGTGTGTGTTTACCTGTGTGTGTCTGTGTGCTTACCTGTTCGTGGTGCTCTGGGCGGTGGTGAGGACGATGAGGCCGAAGAAACCCCACACCTGGAGACGCTCCATTTGCAACGAATGAAGCTTACTCCACTCGGGCTTCAGTCAGTGCTGGGAGCCGGTGATGTCAGGGGACGCCGCCTTCATACCTGCAGACAGTGACCCCCCCCCCCCCCCCCCCCTCCTCCTCTTATAGAGTATCACCTGATGAACTGAACTAGAGTCAGTTTACCTGAACCCCCCGGGGGTGGGCTGCGTTTAGGAGCTGAGTGGGTGTTTCCACTCTGAGGACGAGCCTCGTGAAAAGTAGGTGGGCTCCCGAGGGCCTCCGAAACCCCCAAGGGCCCAAAGTCTCAGTGTCAGTTTGACTTTGAGTCAAACAAAGAGGCAAGAGTTCCTATGAGAACTGTTCAGAGTGGCTAACAATGGATCACATCCTGTTGTATTGTTGTTTTTTTAGCAATAGCAACCATTAGATGATGTTCCCCAGAGGATGAACCCCACTGACTTTACCTCTAGCACAAACCATGAGGTTGACATTTTTGTGTTTTTTAAGTGAAATATCTCAACACCTGTTGGATGGATTGCCGTGAAATTAAGATACACACATTCATCTCCACCTCAGGATGAATTGTAATAACTCCCATGATCCCTTGACCTTTTTCTGTATTACTGTATTTGGGAGAAAACATGTTTTTTCTGTAATTTTGGGTAAACTGATCCTTTAACATCTGGCCTAAAAGATCATATTAGTGTTGTGTTTTATTATATGTTATGTAATTTTAAACCATGTTAACTTTGAGTTATTGTCTACCATTTTCAAAGCACATCCTCAGTCCATTTTCATGGAAATAAATAAGAATGGTCCCCTTTATTAAATAAAGATTTAATAATCCATTTTAAATATCCACTGTGATTCAGTTTTTATTTATTTTCAGAAAAAGTGTCATAATTTCAACAGCAGATGGTGATAGCTGACAGTAAATTACCAGTGAGGTCAAACTGGAATATTTACTCACTTTTTCTTTTATTTAGTCCACCTACCGTGTCATAAATGTGGAGGACAAAATAATAGAAACACCTGTCTGTCCCATAAAGTTGAATGAAGCCTCTCAAAAACAGTTTTAAAACAAAATAAACATTTATTACAGGGCTGTTTTATCAGACTTTATTAGTTATAAACTGGTAACTGAGTGTATTTGTGGCCGTTATTATTGTATAATTGTACCACTACCTCCAGTCCGCCAGGGGGCGCTGCTATTTTCTTTTCTTTTAAAGTGAGCCGATGTCTCTCTTCCTCCGTGAGGTGAAAGGACACAGAGCAGCGAGCTAACATGACAACATTAAGACCGTTTACCTGCGATGATTTATTTAAATTCAACAATATGTGAGTGAGGTTTTGTCTGTTTTTATCGTATAGATTATGTTTACTATCCAGTTGGTGCAAACAATTAGTTTGCACATCCTGTGTTTGGTGTACATCCGCTTTAGCAGGCTAACCGAAATTAGCAGAGAATGTTGTGCCAAACTCCCTTTAAAAATAGAGATAATTTAGTAGTTCCGTTGTTATTAACACCATGCTACTTAATCAATGCTCGACTGAAACATCGTGTGACTCGTTGGTGTCCTCTGGACTAATTGGCACACATTTAATCAGACAACTAACTGTCCTTTAGTAAAATATATAATGTGTTTTTGTTTAGCTAGCTAATGCTAGTCAGCTAACCTAGCTAGGATGTGAGGGACAAAATGCCACTTAAATCATGATGTTTGGTCCGTCGCGGGTATTACGTACGATGTGGAGGAGGAGGAGGAGGAGAGATATGAGAGGAGGATGAAGAAGAAGAGGAAAAGGAGGAGGGAGGAGAGGGAAGAGGAGGATGAAAAAGATGAGAGGACGGGAGTAGGAGGGAGGAAGAGGAGAAGAGAGCATTGACTTCAAACAGATAAATAACAGATCACGTTAAAGGTTTGTTTGTGTTTTATTCAACAGTAACTTGGACCCTCTGACAGAAACCGTATCCTTCACTTTAAGATGAACGTTAGCTATAACCACCTTAGCTCATCGTTGTCATGTCTTAGAACTACAAACTCATTAATATGTAGCAGTCGTCTGTAGTTTCCTTTGACCGTTGACCTCCAGTATGGGATCCCGTTCTACCTGCAGTACCTGGCTCACTGGCCCGAGTACTTCATCGTGGCCGAGGCTCCTGGTGGTGAACTGATGGGCTACAGTAAGTTGATGCTCCGTTTGATGTTTTCATCTCAGTGAAGCTGCTGCACCAATAAATCATTTAATTTTGGTGCACATTAATCTGAAGTCTTCGTCTGTATACATGTTGTTATTAGCTCTCTTTTTATTTTGATATATTAAATTTGAAATAGGCGTATTGTTCATGACAATCAATAATGTCACATTCTCTGTAACACTTGCAGTCATGGGGAAGGCGGAGGGATCTGTGGCTCGGGAGGAGTGGCACGGTCACGTCACCGCTCTGTCCGTGGCCCCGGAGTTCAGGAGGCTCGGCCTCGCTGCCAAACTCATGGAGATGCTGGAGGAGATCTCAGAGAGGTTAGTACACGACGTCATACCATGAAGTACGCGACGTCATACCCACAAGTACACAACATCACACCCAGAAGTACACAACGTCGTACCCAGAAGTACACGACATCGTACCCAGAAGTACACAACATCGTACCCAGAAGTACGCAACGTCATACCCAAAAGTACACGACGTCGTACCCGGAAGTACGCAACGTCTTACCTACAAGTACACAACGTCACACCCAGAAGTACACGAGGTCCTACCATAAAGTACGCAACGTCGTACCCAGAAGTACACACTACTACTTTAGTCCACAGGGACCGAAAGAATCATCACATTAACGTTCCTCTTAACTTTAAATTATGCAGAAGCTGCATATATAGGTACCTTGTTGTGATGCTTTTACTCTGAAAATCACCTGGTCCTCTCCTCATCCCGGTGTCTTGTAGGAAGGGCGGGTTCTTCGTGGATCTCTTCGTGCGTGTCTCCAACCAGGTGGCGGTGAACATGTACAAACGTCTGGGCTACAGCGTGTACAGGACGGTGATCGAGTATTACTCGGCCAGCAACGGAGAGCCCGACGAAGACGCTTACGGTGAGACGACGCGTTGTAGACATTTCAGATTCATTTCCTGCTTGATTTAGTCAGAATACTGAACTTTATTCTTTTCTTTAAATGTGAGTGGTAAAATAGTTTTGATAGAAAGTCCACCACTGTGGTGCGTTCAGGTGCTTTGAGTCGTGTGCAGAGAAACCCAGAAGCTGTGTTGCATTCAAGAACTGTTGAAACTGAAGCTCAGAGGAGCTGAAACAAATCAAGATTATATTAATGTCATCTTCTTGCTTTGAAGAAGCTGTAGGTCTGAAGACTCTTATGACACTAAAACAAGAGGTTGGCATTATTGGCATGTAAAAAGTAATTTAAAAAGGACAGGTTGATGTGGACAGAAAGCAAAAACAAAGAAGTTGTATTTTCACATTTAGCTGGATTTAAGTAAATGAAAACAGTCTTAAGCACCGTAAACAGCAAATTGTCACCTTTTTAAAGGGTCAGTTCACCAAACTTATAAAACGTTTTGTCACTTGTAGTGGCATTAATCTTTGCAGATGGTTTGGTTTTATTTGCAGGTTACACCAGCGTGTTCTTCTAGGTTTCTCTGGATCATCTTCATTAGAACGAATACTGAAGAAACAGAATTCTGTGAACAACATCGTTCTGTTATTTTAAAAGCTTTGAGCAAAGAGAATTATATTCACCTCCTTTAGAATTTAAAGTTTCAGAAGAAATATCTCAAATCTGCATGGATAAATACCACCAGATCTTAATGTATTCTGATGAACTGACCCTTGAATGATTTTAAATTAGCACAGATTACCAGTATTCTAATGTTGTATTTATAACAGCTAACAGAAGAGGGCGCTGTTCCTCCACAACACATCAAATAAAATCGACTGTTTGTCTCCTTGTTGCAGACATGAGGAAAGCTCTGTCCAGAGACTCGGAGCAGAAGTCCATCGTCCCTCTGCCCCATCCTGTCAGACCAGAGGACATCGAATAACAGCAGACTGTGGCTCTCTGCAGCCTCATATATTAATATTATATATTAATATTATATATATATATATAACATTACAGGCACATTGTACATAGTCAAACTGTCAGAGAGCCACGCTGTACAAATATCAACTTTTCATTTCCTGTAAATTCTGTTTTCTTAAGAAAAGAAACCACAACGAGTGAGTTTGAATAGATGTTTGTATAATGCAGAAGAACACGTCGTACAATAAAGACTGATCACCAGCTGCTGGTTGTTTTTGTTAAAAAAAGAACAAAAAAACAGATTGGTAGAAAAATGAATCCCGAGCATGTGAGCGGAGATCTACTCTTTATCTTCTTCTCCGCTCTTCCTCTCCTTCTCTTTCTTCCCTCCATCATCATCATGACTGTCACTGCTGCTGCTATCATCTCGATCGTCGTCCTTCGTCGTCGTCTTCTTCTCCTCCTTTTCTGTTTCATTCTCAGCGTTTCTTCCGGAGTCGTTCTCAGGAGGAGCTGCCGGTTTGTCTGAGGGCGACGTCTCTTCGGCCGCCTCGGGAGATTTCTCTGGACTTTTCTCTGGACTTTTCTCGCCTTCATCGTCGTTGTCTTCGCCGTTTTCATCTTCGTCGTCGTCCACCATCTGCTGCCTCTTCCACATCTTTGCCATGGCCAGCAGTTTGAGGTTGGGCTGGTTGGCGGCGTCCTCTGGGAAGATGTAGTCGTAGTACTCCTCCCAGCCGGCGTCCGACTGAAAGAACCACGACAAGAGACCGAGGTTAACGTCTGAGATCGATTCATTTAAAGTGCAAAAACGTCTTTAATCCGACTCGCAGTCCAAAGATGTTCAGTTGATGATGCAAAGCAGTAAATCCTGAGTTAAGTTATTTCATTAATAACTTAAAATATAAATTGATTATCAGGCTTGTGCTCAGTTTGATATTTTCACCCAATAAAGTATAGAACAGAATATAGTCCGATTCTTACCCCGTCCTCGGCCGTCAGCTTCCTCCTCTTCTTCACCTTGTCAGGCATCAGCTCCCTCACTCTGTCCATCGAGCTCTCGGAGCCGAACTCCCTCTCAAAGTCCCTCCAGGACTCCAGCAGCATCAGACGCTCCTCCTTCTCCTCGCAGCTCCTCATGCCCTTGTTGGCCTCCTCGAAGATCTGCCGGCTCTTCTGCAGCCGGTCGGGGCCGTTGATGGACAGCTCGTACTTAGCGTAGCTGATCCAGACCTGAGGAAGAGGAGGAAGGTAAGAGGTCAGGGTTCATCGTCTCACAGTGAACGCTCAGTTGGTTGATTAAGAAAATAAGAATCAGGCGGCAACTTCTAGTTCTTTCAAAGCTTCAAGTGTTAAAGCTGCATTCTCTCTAGTGTCCACCAGGGGGCGACTCCTCTGGTTGTATAGAAGTCTGAGAAACACTATGGTCCATTTAGAGTCAAACAGACCATAAAGCAGGGGATGCTTTAGGGCGGGGCTACACAGTGATTGACAGGTCTCTGGTCTCACCTTGACGTGCTGGGTGCGCTGCAGCAGCCTTTTGTAAAGGTTCCTGGTGTTTTCAAACTCCTCCTGCTCGATCTCAAAGTCAATGTAGGACTTCCACAGCACCTGGAAACACACACAAGTTGAATATTAATGGTAATATTTGAGATTTCTTTAGTCCATATCCCTTTAAACAAACACTAAAACGTTACCTCCGGCATATCCAGCCGCGGCTGTCCGATGGCGAGTTCAAAGATGGCGCGCGCCCTCTCCCCGTCTCCCAGGATGGTCTCCAGCTCGGAGAACTTGATCCAGGTGGTGCAGTTCTCCGGACTGAACTCCAGGTATTTCTCGTACAGCTTCCTGCAGCGGTCGAACTCTCGCAGCTGCAGCTCCAGCTCGATGTAGCCCTTCAGCAGCTTGTTCTTCGGGCATTTACCGATCGCTGTGCCCTGAGGAAGAGAAACCACGAAGCCTTTTAGTATTCAAAGAGACACTATTAATGCATCTTCACCAGATGGTTTATGTTCACATGAACTCTGCACAATCTTTAGAGAATCAGGTTTGAACCATAGACTGTATATAAGTGGACTCGTGGTTTGTGGACTGATGTTTTTAAGCCTAGACTTTGGCAATTTTGCCGTCGCCATCTTGTTTTTTATCAACCAGTGAACAGGAAGTGACCATATATGGACTGAGGAGGAGTGATGTAGAGACGCCGTATACATCTCTGGTAGAGACCTGTCAATCACCGTGTAGCCCCGCCCTAAAGCATCCCCTGCTTTATGGTCTGTTTGACTCTAAATGGACCATAATGTACTAAATGAACATCATGCTGTATTGAAGAAGACTTGAAACTAGAGATTGAGACCATAAACTCATGTTTACAATGTTTACTGAGGTAATAAATCAAGAGAGAAGTAGAGTCATTTTCTCATAGACTTCTATACAACCAGAGGAGTCGCCCCCTGGTGGACACTAGAGAGAATGCAGCTTTAAGACTTTGTTGCCGTGTTTGTTTAAGTCACCCTTATTCTTCACCCTCGGATGTCTGGTTTTCTTACGGTTTCTCCTGCTCGCTGTGAATTCTCCGGACGATGAGCGTCTATTCACAGACGGGCTCAACCGGACATTACACAGACTTTAGTACTCGGGAGCCGACCGGATAAAGTCTGTCTAATGTCCGATGCAATACGTTCAGGGTTGTAGTGAATGTGCGGCTTTAGAGTTAAAAACTGGAAGTCTGTTCATGTCGTTTGGTATTTATTGTGGCATCTCTTGAAAAATCTATTTGAATATGAATGAAACACTAATGTTCAAATAAAGGTAAATGTATCAGCATTCATCAGAACACATTACCCTCTAATGAAACCTACTCTTTGACTAAATGTTGATCTAAACGACAGGAATATCTTTTAGAAAGTCTCACCATGACCCGTCTGGCTCCCTGAAGGTTCTTCTGCCGGATCTCAAACTGAGCGTAGAGCAGCCAGATCTTAGCGAACGTGAACTGAAACGAAAACACAAGATGATCACAATCTTTACACTTTAACGGACTTCATTATGAGACAAACAAGAGAATCAGAGAGGTATTCGGAGAGAAAGCTCAAATCTGAATTACCTTTTTATGTGGGATGAGGTCCAGAGAGGCCTGGTACACCTGCCTGGTTTTCTCTGGATCCTGAATAAATAAAAGAATAAAAATGTTATAGAGATAATTAGCACAGCTTATTGTTAGTTTAGCATTGATATGACATCGTAATTTATTGGAGTTAATTAGTTTCTGAGGAAACTTTTATTCAGTAACACTTTTAATTAATTTGTATTGAAGAGCAGCAGCTGTTTGGAACAACCTACAATCAAAATCTACTTCATCGTTATTAAACAAACATATTAAAAGGACTGTAATTACATTTTTGTATTACAGCTTAGTCTTGAAATTTTGATGAATTATGCAATTTTTGTTTCCTCATCTTTTTATCCATGAACAATTTTTTCAAGTACGACTATGTGTATCTAAAAATGGGAGGTATTTTTATACGTCATCTCCCGCACAATTTAAAAAAACTAAAAGATTTTTACAGTGTTTTTATTTTCGTGTTTATGTGCAAATAAATAAATATTTA
This sequence comes from Anarhichas minor, assembly GCF_050575085.1. NCBI lineage: Eukaryota > Metazoa > Chordata > Actinopteri > Perciformes > Anarhichadidae > Anarhichas > Anarhichas minor. The sequence continues at coordinate 488,507 of NW_027466582.1, forward strand.
ATCTCTTTTTTATTTGACTTTTCCAACTCATTTACAGGATTCCTTCCTCCTCGGTCTCTTGAAGTGACGGGTGAGGATGAGGAGCAGCGAGCGAACCCACCTTGACCTCCAGCTCTTCGTACAGAGCGTAGTTGATCCACAGGTAGATGTATCTCTTCCAGTGTCTCTTCTCCTGGATGGGGGGGATGTTGGCGATGGCCCTCTCGTAAACCTCCCGGACCGTGTCGGGGTCGGCGTCGTTCTCCACCAGGCGGAGGTAATCGAACCACGCGTCGTAGTTGTGAGGGTTCGCCTGACGGGGGAAACGTCAGTGGTGAGGACAGGAAGTAACCTCTTTTCCTTGAACAGGAAGTAACCTCTTTTCCTTGAACAGGAAGTAACCTATTTTCCTTGAACAGGAAGTAACCTCTTTTCCTTGAACAGGAAGTAACCTATTTTCCTTGAACAGGAAGTAACCTCTTTTCCTTGAACAGGAAGTAACTTATTTTCCTTGAACAGGAAGTAACCTCTTTTCCTTGAACAGGAAGTAACCTATTTTCCTTGAACAGGAAGTAACCTCTTTTCCTTGAACAGGAAGTAACCTCTTTTCCTTGAACAGGAAGTAACCTCTTTTCCTTGAACAGGAAGTAACTTATTTTCCTTGAACAGGAAGTAATGTTTTCCGTGAACAGGAAGTAACTTTCTTTCGTCCCGCTGGTCACAGAGACTCAACAGGAAAGTATCTCATATTCAGGCCGATATGATATATTTAAAAAGTTGAGAACTATCAAGAAAATAAAAACAGATTCTAGATATTTCACCCAACATTTAACCCTTTTGTCTGATTTTTTTAAAACTTAAAATAAACTTACTTCATAACTCAATAATAGACCAAAAATGTAAGGAATCTGAATATTCATGTGAATCAAAGATGAAGCGCTCAAAAGCTCCGGATATATTTTGTAGAAACATACTGATTTTCCACAATAAATACCTTGACTTCCTCCTCGTACTGGAACCTTCGTTTGCTGACGATGACGTCCTCGATTCCCCTCCGGTCTCCGAACTTCTTCTCGAACATGGTGTAGAACTTGAAGAGCTCCTGTGCCTGGTGCTTAGGGATCCGGTCCAGAGCGTACTTGTAGATGACCCGAACACGTTCAAACTGAAAAGGGACAAAGATATCAACAGTTTTAATATTCCAGCAAAACAAGAAAGCAAAGGAGTGAGGCTCTGATATGAATTAATTAGGTGGGTTTAGTTCATCACAAACCTCTTTCTGCGTCTCCTCAAACTTGGCGAAGGCCACAAAGAGGTTTTCGTCCACATAGTCCTCGCCGAAGAACTCCACCGACCTCTCGTACACCTTCCTGCTGTGAGCGATGTAGCCATGCTTCTCTTCAAAACGAGCGTACTTGATCCAGTTCTTCACTTCGGGGTGAACGATGACGAGTACAGCGGAGTTAAGGTTTGATTACTCGACAAATATCTTTTTATTAGCAAGTTTTTAAAGCAAAAAACATCAAATATTCTCTGGTTCCAGTTTCTCTAATGTGAGGATTTACTGACTTTGTTGTCATCACTTCACACCCACAAAAAAAGGATATATCGCTCATAGATGGTGCGGCCTTTGTCCACTTCCTTGTAGCGCAGCTCAAAGTTGATGTAGGAGTGCCAGGCCTGCTCATCGGGCTCCCACTCCATCCAGCGCTCGAACGCCTGCCTGCAGCCGGCCACGTTCCCCAGCATCTCCTCCATGTAGGTGTACTTGTACCTTTTACCGCACACAAAGTCAAACGTGAATAAATAATTCCACACTTTAACATTAACCATCAGAGTGTAAATAGAGTTTTACTGACTCAGTAGAATTATGAGCCGTTTAACTTCATGACACGCGCTGTAAATGTGAAATGAAGCACAAACTGTTTCCTTCGTACCAGAACTGGTTGACTCGAGGGAGGATGGTGATGGCTCGGTCCCAGATGTTGCGGGCGTGGTTGACCTGCCGGCTCTTCATCTCCATCTCGGCGTACTTCAGCCACAGCGTGATGTTGCGGTGATCGACGTCCAGCGCTCGCTCGTAAATGGAACGAGCCCTAAAAAAACCAGAGGAAGCAGCGATGAGGGAAAACTCTACGGCAGAGACGTGTGTGGGAATGTTATGAGGAAATCATTTCCTGGCTGACTACCTGTGGATCTCCTTCAGGCTTTCCTCCCATTGTGCGTATTTGATCCAGTTACTGATGACAGTCCGATTCTTTCTGATGTTGTCTTCAAACCCCTGAAAGAAAAGGTAGAAAACAGTTTGACAGAAAGTTAGAATACAAGTATAATCACGTGACACAAGGGCGGCACATTTAAGCTAAGTTTTTTAAATCTAAATCGCAAAATTGCCAACTGAAATTTTCGATCCACAGGAGGCAAAATGTTTGTTATATATGCTGCATTTAACAAGTAAATTATGCTAAAACATCCAATATGAATAAAGAATCTCGACTGTTTTAGTCAGATTTGACACTTTCTTACTTTCTTCACTTACTCGCTGCACGTTTAAATCTAAACATTTCCGTCAGTGGAGGAAATGAGAGGCAGCCGCTCACCTTCCTCTTCTTGAGTTTGTAATCGTTGAGCTCCTCCTCGTCGGTGATCTTCTGTTTCGGTGGCGGCGGCAGAAGTTCGAGCTCCCTCTCTTTGGCTTCTCTCAGCAGCTGCTCAGCAGTGATCTGAACCTCTGCGGGAGCTTTATTCTTCACCTGCAACACAAGAACAACAAGAAGTCCTTTAACATGAGTTCTTCATGTCTTAATGCCGACTATCCATCACTTGTGAAACCGTCTGATTTCTTTAGCCCGTAATATAAAGATCTCACTTATTAAGTTGATTGTTTGAGTCAACACAAGAACAGGAATTTAACAGAAATGTTAAAACTGGGAATATTTCAGAGGCAACTGTGAGTAAAACATGGCTGTGTGTGTTTTAGTAGTATTATACACGTATGTAAAGAATGTAGGTGTACTTAATATGACCGTGCTAACTGATTATATGTGTATATGAATGTTTATTCTATAATATACGTAGTAAAGGGAACCTGCATACATGTATAGAACATTTCTATGACTGTACACAGCTACATTCAGGTTCAACCCTGATAACTCAAAGAAACAGGTCGGTCTGGTTACAATACAGGTGAGACTGAAGACTAATTAATTTGGTTATTTTAGTTCTCATTATAAGAGGATTTCAGGGCAACATGTTTCGTAAAATATACATATTTCTTTAGTTTGGATGACTTTGCAAGACTTGAGCTGTGAGGAGCTCAGGATTCTTTTGTAGCAGAATGAATTAGTTCTTTGGAGGAGACAGAGCACTCCGTCTGTATTGTGATGTTAAATGTTCAATCTTTGTTTCCACAGGTATATAAGGGGGCTTATAGAGCGATGTGGACTTGACACTCGTATACACATGAGTCCTCCACTTCCTACTACTAGATGTACACTGAACAAAAATATAAACGCATCACTTCTGTTTTTACTTTGCACGCAAAAAAGCATATTTCTCTCAAACTGTGTTCACTAATTTGTTAAAATCCTTTGGTGAGACAGTCCATCCACCTGTCAGGTGTGGCACATCAATATGCTGATTGAACAGCATGATTATTACACAGGTGTGCTTTGGGCTGGTCACAATAAGAGGTCACTGTAGAAGTGTGCAGACAGTATCAGATATTTCACTTCAACTTATGATCAGTGGGAGCAAAAACAAAGGTGTTGAGTTTATATTTTTGTTTAGTGCAGCCAACTCAGCGTACCATCTTTTAAGTGTTTATGAATATTGTAAATGTGTTTGTGTGAGACTTGATTAGATAACTTTGGAGAGGAGATAATACACTGTGATTAATGTGTAAATTCAAGATGTTATGTACACTTGCTTGGATACATAAGGTGCTTTATATATCCATGTGGACTTAGCATGTGTTTGTGCATGAAATAAGCTAGCATCACTCCTCCTCATGGGGTTATATGTAGTGTAATGACAGCATTATGTATGCATGTATTATGTATAAAACATACAATAATAATGATTATGTATTATGTATGTCAGCCAATTCCGCTTACCTTGTTTTACATATTCATAAAATATTGTGTTTGTGTGGGCTTCAGAAAGAGTGGCGAGCATTTAGAAACATGTTTAAAATGAGTTTCCAGAGAGGTGAAAAGCCTAATAATGTAGACAACAGGAAGCACTGACTTGATAACGTATCAGAGCGTAAACACAGTAAAACCCAAACAAAGTGCAGCACGTTGGACAAATATAACCAATACAAACCCTCAGTTAGCTTACAAAAGGAAAGGAAGCTAACGTTAGCGGTTGTCGAGCTCGTGCGGTTTCCGTCAGACTGACGTCACCACTCCAAAAACAATAATTTTAATGTATATTCTTATGTGATATTACAGATTTAAACGATCTACACGTGGTCAAAAGCAAACATGCGTAACCTCCTTTAAACTTTAGCGCTAGCTGTCTGTTAGCATGTAGCTTAGCCGAAGTAAAAAGAGCTCATGGCTTTTCTACGGGAGCTTTTATTTCTTTTTCTTTTTCTTACCTTCGCCACCTTCGGTATCCGCTGTTTACCTGCCGCGGTGGACGCCATGTTTGCAAAAACGTACGTTACCAAACTTACTTAAAAAACGTTAGGACAACAACAACACAACTAGAAACACAGTCGACGAAACGTTTTCAAGCGCCAGCCGCCATGACAGTACCCAGCATGCATTGCGAAGTCTTATTCCGTTACTGTGGTTACGGAGTTTGTTTGAGCTAGTTAGCAGTTAGCTAAGGCTGCAGCGAGCCGCCATGACAGTATCCAGCAGGCATTGCGAACCGTTACTATGGTTAGTTTGTTTGAGCTAGTTAGCAGTTAGCTAAAGGCTGCTGCAGTTATCCGTGTTAACTTACAGGTGTTTGTTTTGTTTTAATGGGGCTAAAAACGCTACGTATCATTTAGTTTTTTTAATAATTCTAACCACGAGAAATAATAGAAAGTTAATATAAAAAATAAGACTGACGTCATAGTTTAGGTGTAACTTGTGACAGGTGAGTAACAAATGTTAAACCAACACGTGACGAGGTTGTTGTTGTTGTTGTGGTGGAATGTAACTATATATATGTATATAATATATATATATAGTTTGTTAAAGGTGTAACTTGTGAAGGTGAGTAACTCTGTATTGCATTATATATATATGTATATATATATATATATATATATATATATATATATGTGTATATGTATATATATATATGTATATGTATACAGTGTGGTATTAGTGCTTCTACTAAAGATCTGAATACTTCTTCCACCACTGCTGTCGTGACAGAAATAGTTAAATAATAATACAACGTTGTGTTAACATGAGCCCAGGTGAAGATGAGGGCCATAACTTCAGCCAGGGGCCACGAGGAAACTGTGACCGTCAGGAGGAGCGAGTCGGCGGATGCTCAGGGGATCGGCGGCCTCATCGACGCCTCGGCTCTGGCGGTTTTTGGACGGGTCAATATAATTCATCTTCTGTAAGACGAAACATTCCTTTGTTTAGTGTCTTAAGTATAGAGAGGTTATAGAATATAGGCTTTCTGTATGGACGTACACGAAGGCTTTGATCATTTCATCTGACCATGAAGTCTGTGGACAACATACCATAACGATGGAAGTTTATTTGTTTTTGTACATTTAGTACATGTCATAGTTACATTAATTGGAGTGGGTTGTCATTCATACTGTAGCCTACATATCAGAGTTATCCATTCATAGTCCATATTGGCTTATTATTTATTCTGTTTGTACAGAATTTCACCGTATCACACGTTATATTTATGTGTTTACAGCATGTGCACGTTTCTACTTTTTCCAATCTCCATTTTGTTATAGTGGTACTTACAGTGTCTATAAAGTTGACTCCAATGGAATCTCCTTACTCTATACATTTTTATGATATTTATAATGAAATAAACTTCTAAAACCATTCCTGCAGAGTACTCCACTCCTCCACTCTCCATCCGGGTCCTTAGTTCATTGCAAACACTCATGAAAGAAATGTATTTAATCATATTTTGGCAAAATGAAGATAGGAACATATGAGCGTACAGGTGGATTATTATGATCCAGAAGTAGTTTGAGAGGTCTTTATGGACTTTTGTGAAATCTCGTCTTGAGAGTAATCATAGTACTGATTACCTACTTGTAGTACATTTTACAGTAAGTGTTGTTATCTCCTCTGGACATGATTGTCTGGTTCCTGTTTGCTCTCCAGAGAGAAAGCCAATCTGGCCGTGACTCTGGCCAATGAGAAGGATGACATTCTGGGCCACGCTTCCTTCTTCGATCACCCCATCGGACACGTGGTGGATCAGACTCAATGGGAACCTTTCCTGCACAAACACTTCAGCGCTGAAACATGCACAGTCGGTATCATTCATGAATTCAGATGATAAGAGCTGCAGAGTTGTTCTTATGATTAATACTGTTTATGTGTGCTATTAGTTTTTGATTGGTATCTTTGGCCTCAACAGAACCAATCTGATACGCTCACACTAAGACTTCTACAATAGTTGGAGTTTGAAGTAAAGCTACTTTTTTAGATCAAGTGAAATGAAAGTAAACTGGAGCAAACTAAAGCTAAATCTTCTTCCCTCTGCAGCCGTTGAACACACTCTTCCTCCACATCTTCGTGGCACAGCCGGATTTTGCCGCAGCAAGTGTAAAGGAAATAATGAGGTATGAAAAAATAAGGGTATATGTCCCTTTTTTGTTTTGTAGTATTTCTATCTGGAATATGTACTTTCCAAATATAAATTGTGTCTGTTCTGGTGTCATTCCATAATAAGTCATCTAAGGAATGAAATCAACTTCTTGTGTGGTGAAGCGCTAATAGACAGCTGGACTCTAAAGTTATGAACGTGACACTGTCATGTTTGCATATTTAAAACAGCAGCAACTCTAAGGAGCTTTGGTTATAGTCAACCACAGAATGCAGATTCATAAAGGTTGATGCAACTTCTGCCACATTTGAATTCCCTCGCTGCTGCTTCTTTGTACAGGGCCGTCTTTAACGCCATCGCAGAGCTTGAAAACATCTGCCTGGTCAGCCCGTACGTCGGACGTTTAGGTGAGGAGCTGCTTAATATCAGTTGTTAGGATTATTTAATTCTTCACACATTAACTTCCAAGTCTTGTGTGTGCTGCTGAACCACAGAGCCAGCGCTGGGTGAGGTGTTTGAGCCGCTGCAGCGTCTGACGGACCGCGGGCCTCGCTGCTTAGCGTTCATCTGCCACAGACCAGAGCACTGTCCAAAGCTCCACGCCCGCCCGGCCAGGTGACGTCAGCTGACTCCTCCCCACTAACACTAGTGTTCATATACATGTCCACCACCTTGACCTCCACACCCCTTTCCCTGCACTATGTATGAATGTGCACTATATGTACGTGGACATTTTCCCTTCGCACGTCACGAGCATAGACTGTTCATAAGAAGTGGACGTAGTCATCATGACGTCACTCATTGGTTTGTGGACTGCGGTTTTGAAGCGTTGAGTTTGACATTTTGATCGTCGCCATCTTGGTTGTTTGGAACGGAAGTGACGTAGAGGCGCAGAAACTATGATCTAAAAGAGGCTTAACGGGTTTGAGGAGGAGCTCAGTTAGTCTTAATTATTAGTGGGTTGTCATGTTTCAGTGTAATATACATTTTATTGATTGGCGGTGCTTTAAGATGTGGGCCACTCCTCTTTTTCTTCACAGGGTTGAAGATCACGATAACATCATGCGCATATTTGCAGAGCAGGCGAAACTTCTGTCAGTCATCGACCGGCCGTACTTCCTGGCGGAGCTCGTCGAGGCGCAGAACGAGAAGAATCACGTCGCGGTTTGTGAGGTTTGTTCCAACTTTTAGCCTTTTTCTTGAGAGACCATTTTCTGTGGTTCAACGCTCTGATATTTTGTGCGTTATGTGGTTTCTGAACCATCATCTAAAAGCAGCTCGCTGATGATGCTTTTGGCTGATTGTCAGAACCCCCCCCCCCCCGCGGGGACCTTGGGAGGCGACAGATCTCCCCTCATCTCCCCTCCAGTCGGGCTGACATGTGTTCATGGCAGCATATGGCAGATACGAGCTGATACTTGGCCAAGACAAGACATGCTCTCACTGAACATATTGTGTCCAGACATCTGAAGCATTTTGGGGCTTTTTGTCTGAATATGTTCAGCGCTCAGAGAACAAACAAAACATCGCCCCAGAGGGTTACTGCAGCGTGAACGCCGCAACCTTCTTGTGAAGCTACAGAATATGTCATTTAAATATTTCTTGTCCTGGTAGATGATCTGTTACAGACACAACATGGTCCAAACTCAGGTGCTGTGAGGCCTTCTTTTCTTTGTCAGTACTACCAAGTTCTTCTGCTGTTTATTGTGAATCATCTCAGGAGAAAGCAGCTCCCTGAACATTAATACAACTCCTCCATTAACTGTCTTATTGACTTGTATTGCAGTAAGAGGGAAACGTGAACGTGACTGTCTGTGAAGATGTCGGCGTGTTTGCTCCACAGAGTGACGGCGTCACCGTCGGCTTCATCAGTTTCACGTCTGACGTCGATGTGAAACTGCTGAACGGCAACTTTGAGTTGAGTGAGTTCGATGGTTTGTACAAACGCGCCGAACCTGCAGCTCAGTCCGACTCGAGGGAAAGCCAGACCTCCGATCCACAGCAGGTACAACTCACTCACTCATACTACAGCTGTTATTCAGGGTAAAGAAAGACACGGTTAAATATAGTAGTTGTAGTAAAGACATGGTTATGATATAAGTGTTTTAAAAACAACACTGTGTAGCAGTACATCTGTCATGAATTGTATAATCTTCAGTCTTTATCTTCTACTTTGTGGTATGTTTGTTGTTGTTGTCACTTCAGGAGGAAACACAGAAATCCAACGCTGTCTGCATTCAGTACTTCATCATTGACAAGAATTATGAAACGAGGTAAAGTCAGGATGAGGTCTGGGGGAGAGGAAGTAGTCTTCCTCTGAGCTCCACAGAGCTCCATTAAAACACACCAATGAGCCCCCATGTTGCTCCTTCATCACCAGGAACACACCGTAGTTTATTCTGACTCGTCCACACATACAAATACTCACTAGAGCACCTAATGTGGATCAATCCGCCGCTGAAAATAGTCCCCAACAAATGCACTATATAGTGATAAAAACTACAGCGACCAGCTGTTTTATGAGATTACAGAGACTTTATTATATATTTGAGAGATGTTTTCACGTCTTCAATAGAACCAATGGGAGCTAAGAGCCACAAACAGGAAGTCAGAAAGTACTGAGAGACGAACTGACATGTTGTTGGTTTTGGTCTTTTCTTGGGATTCGTTGGCTGTGAGAAAAATAAAGAATAATGGCTAACTTATCCTTTAATATATATATATATATATATATATATATATATATATATATATATATATATATATATATATATATATTAGTCTTGAGCTCAAGAAAGTTAGAGGACACATTTTTGGAAATTAAACAAAAAACAAACAACAAACCAAAAAAAAAAGTATAATAAATTTTTTTAACATGTGACATGACGTGTAAGCCGAGGAAAGTACACATTGAAACAAAATACTGCAATATGTTGGAACGAATAGCTACTTTGTCGTGTTTAAAGAACACAAGAAATACAACATAAAGGTGAAAGAAGATGAAGAAAAACGTGAAAGGGGAACATGCAATTAAACTCTTTAGAATACTTTTACAGAACTACATTACTTTAATTCACGGACACCAAAAGTCAGATACTAAAGGTCTGTATAAATAATAAACATATTATAAAGAAGTATTTTTGTACATATTCTCCCTCTGTAATACATTTCAGAGGCGGTGCTGGTGGCATCCGTCCAGAGCTCCATCAGTCATGTGCTGCGTTAAAGCAGAGAGAGCGACTGTTAGTTGGCTCCTGCTGAGCTCCTCTCACCTCCCAGCTGTTACTAAATATGGAGGCTGGTCGCTTCCTGCAGAGAGTGAGCATATTATTAATGAGAGCCGCGCTTAAAGTGACAGCGTGACAGAGCTGAAGGCGAGAAGTTGAGGCGGAAGCCTGCGGGCAGATCGGTCGGGCAGTTGTTCCACCGCGGTGATTCAGCCAGCTCTGGCTTTGTTTCTGAAGGTTGGCATCCACACATATTTTCACTTAACACTCTTCTTCTTCTTCTTCTTTTCTTCCAGATCAGTGGACTTTATTCCATATATATTCAACCTCTTCCCCGTGAGTATCGTCTTTGCACGACATTTAGCTGACGTTCTGTACCAGAAAATAAGTGTTTAATGAGCTCTACGAACAGTACATAAGTTAAAGATCACTGCATCTGTGCAAGAGGTAAAATAAAAATAAGACACCCTGTAATCATAATATGTGCACGCAGTCCCATCGTGTAAGTTTAAATAACTGGATTCCTTTACACAGACGGGCTTTTAAGATGCTTGAGAATTCTTCAGAAATCAACCTTGTTTAATGGAACATGTCTGCTCAGTGAAGAGTGTGCGTCTGTATCAGTTGTCCTCGTGTCCGTCTGTCAGGACCTGGACTTGTGCATCATCTCTGTACCGTTACCGTCCTCTGAGATCCCGTTGCTGCAGAGCTTCCTCAGACTGCCGCCTCGCGCCTCCAGCTCGCTGCCCCGTGAGCTCTACGTCCTCCACCGCGACGGGCTCAGGTAGACCGACCCGTAAAAGAAGCTTTACTTTGCTTCCTACAAGTCTCTGTACGGCTGCCAGCATAGCAGGTTTACAACTTTGAACTGTGCTCAGGGAGGAGGTAGCTTCACATTTGTGGCTCCAGCTGTGAATTCAAGTTGTACATTCAAAACCACAAGTCACTCACATTCACTTTTGCTGCAAGACAAAGTAGAAACATCTTGGTCATGAACCTCTTTAGTTACTGTAATTAAACCAACAACGTATTCCTGTTAATGTTCTTACACATCTGTACGCACTGGTGTTGCTCCCGGGCGTGGTCACGCTGCGGTTGCTCTTGCAGGAGTGTGGAGGTGAGGCCGGCCGTGGCTGCAGACCGGCCGGCCGTCTCCGATCTGGTGAAGGACCTGAGACTCAGCGAGTCCCTGCTGCGGGACCTGGACCGCTTCTATGAGACCCGCAGAGACCCGGTGAGTCAACACGCTAAAGGTTTCATCTTCAGACACTCGACGCTCTCTTTGTGTTTCATTTTATATATTAATCGTGTATCACACATTAAGAAACATTCACTCTGTCTTTATTATTTCCTTACCTATACATACTTGTATTTTGATTCACATATTCTCCTATAAATAGGAGATGCAACAGTATTCTAACGTATCAGGTGTCTCTTAATGTGATTTTAAGCGGTGTTAGTGCATTCTTAAAACAATGATAATGATGTTATTTAAGCTGTAATTTGCTAAATGCAGGAAATATCATTCATGTCCCTCTGACCTATATCTGTGTATTTACTTATTTCTAAATGTTTCTTACTGGTTCGCCCATCTTCAGTCTGTCACTCACAGTTAAAACTCTCGAGCTCATTGTTAATCAGTATTAAACCAGCTGGCCTGTGAAACGTCCATGAACAGTAAATAGAGAAGATATCAGGTTGAAATTGTAACTGGCTCCCCTTTAAGTGTTCTAAATGACATGATGATTGTTTTGGACGCTCGAGTGTGACTCGAGCCGGCAGTGATTGTCTTGGAATAACCAGGAATATCGCGGCGCGTTTGCCAGCGAACAGATTGGTGAGAATTCAGCTGAACTGATTTTCCTCTCTGACTGACACCCCAGCTGTCACCGCCGCAGCTCCAAAAAGCTGATAATTACTTCTGCAGCCTCTCTCTTCATGTGTATTCATGGCCCTGCACTGACACAACAAGGTGCATCTTCAGATGAGCACTGACACATATCGTGTTTCGTCCTCACGCAGGACGGCGCGGCGCTGCAGGCCTTCATGGCCCAGCTGCAGAGTCAGGTTGTGGGGGTACTGATCCTCAGAGATGAACAGGTAGGTGCAGTGTATGGCTCATTGTCCCCAGATGAACCTCGGAGGGTTGGGTTGGAGTCTGTGGTGGTTCTTAGGTTGATCAGCTGTTGTTCTATCGAGCTGGTTTCCATCAGTGTTTGAGCTTCACACGAATGTGTCTTTAGAGGAGACTTCCCCGAAGCTATAAGTTGAGCACAAGTGAATTTATTGAGTTAAGGATTAGTCAGTGGAAGTTAATATTAATATGTATCATTGATTTAATTGAACTTAGTATGCAGCGATACAAATATTAGAAAATAAAGCTAAAGGAACGTAGGAAAGTATCAAATACAAATATTCGTCCTGAAACTGGAGTAAAGTCGCTTCATTACTTCCTCTGTCTTTGTCAGGACATCAAGTACATCTGCGCCCACTACAACATCGAGAACTTCATCTATTTCAGCCATCACCGCCGCGAGGAGCACGCTCAGATACGCCACTTTGTCCTCAAACGATCCTTCCAGCACTTCAGCAAACACTTGTTTAAGGAGGCGCTCCGGCTGGCTCGCAGGTCCTGCCTGTTCCTCAGGATCTACCCCTCGTACCACAGCCAGGAGGTGGGTTTCACACACCGGGACCCTCAGGAGCCTTCCAGCCCCCGTGCATGTCTGCTCACATACACATCGTCATTAGCGTAATGACCCTCAGTGCAACAACACTGCAAGAAATATCACCACGAGGCAGTCCATCTCAAATCCACTGATGAGTTGATTTCACAGACATGAATATCAAATGATGCTCAAATACCACTTGATTTGATATTTACTTTAATGCGTCTTATGAAAACAAAGACATGTGGACATGCTAATGTTCACGTCTTCTTCTGATAATCTATGCTTGAAGAGAATCTGTATGTCGTTCCGAGTAGTAGCTGGATGTAACAGTTTCCAGCTAAAGTAACCGCACCTTGTTTTTGTAACGGTGAACACATGAATTGGTGAGATGGTTTAGTCTGTTGTTCACCACAACTTGATGTCAAGACTCAAATTCTTTCTTTTTCTTTTCATGTGATAAACCAGAACAGCATCTCATATCATGTAAACTGTCTTCTGTTCAGCCTGATGACCACAGTAACAGATGGATTTATTAATGTAGACGTGTTGTTAGAGGGGTCATTTCTTGCAGAGTGCGGCCCCTCGGCAGGCTGCCGTCCCCGGGGTGGGTCGGGGCAGCAGGTGCCGACGGTGCTGCCAGCTCCACCTCTCCACTCACATAATAAGACATTTGCTCGACATGTAGAGAGGCCTCCACTTCCTCTGCTAATTACCTTCCCACAAACAAGCCTCAGATCTGGAGATGATGATGATGATGATGATGATGATGTGCAAATAGAATAATGGCAGAAGATAACCAGAGAATTGGCTCCGTTCAGCACTGGGAGATGTTTTCCAGTCAGCTCGTGTCAGTGGTGTAAAGCTTGCATCATCTAGCCTCTTCACCTGAGCTCATTATCACTTTGTCACCTTCCAGTTCTCCCCCCTCCAGAGTCCCCCCCACTGATGCTGTTTACCCTCTGAGAGGGAGTCTCTCGCTGACACTGTGCCCCCCTTTCTGCCCTGCACTCAGAATTCCTGCGTCCACCATCTGGATTCTGTCCTCGGCTGTGCGGTCCCCGTCCGCCCGCGACGCCAGATCATCTACCCGCTGGAGGAGCTTGGCATCAACGGCCCATCCAGGCAGATCACCGAGGACCAGGTGGGCACGGGCAGCAGCTGGCTGCCAGGGAAGCAAGCCGCCTGCCAGGGAATGTAGATTAGCTGAAGGCTGCAGACAGGGAGTTAATGTGGCCACTAGACGGTGCTGTTTCTACACGATGATTCACTCTTAGGTACAGAAGGGTGTAAAACACAGTATGATGGAATGAACATACTTTACTTTTTAATATTGCATTTTGTCAAAGTGTATCCACAAACAAAAACTTTGGTCTAAACTGCTTTTTCCGCATATTAACAGAGACATAATTCATCCAAAGTCTGTGTTCAACAGCAAACAATGCAAAACTAACTAATACTCTTAAGTGTGGAAAGAGTTTGCTCATTTGATTTAACATCTATATTTCTTTACATTTGGCAAAACATGTTTTGTTCAGAAATGTGGTTTTACACACAGAGAGTTCAGCTTCATATGTATTTAATATCTGTGAAGACTTTTGGATCTCAACTACAATTTAAAATAATGCAAAGTATAAGTAGAAAAGAGTAAACCTTCTGAATAACACTTGGAGTGCTTACTTACACATGATTAATAAGATAGAATAGAAGAGTTGAAGTGGTAGTGGAGGTGTAGCACTAACAGCAGATGAGTGTAAACATCAGAAGCTGGTGGAAGATGAACAGTGATAACCGCAGCTCTTCTTCTCCTCCCGTGTTCTGCTCTTAAATCTTAATGTGGCCGTGATTTATTTCAATGTCCTGTACTTCAAACATTTAGCACTTGTCCAGCAGCGCTCTCTGTAGACCCGAGGCGTCACCGTGTACACTCACATGTTCATTCCACTCCATCAAACCCCCCCCCCCCCCCCAGTCATGATCTCCAGGCTACCGTTCAGATAAGAGCTTCGCCTCCGAGAGCCGTGACGTCGTCCTCGGGATGATTAATCGAATCTAAAGCACCTGTTGCCTCTCTGTCAATACGGGATCGTATTACACAGAGCCGCGGCCATTGTGCCGAGGGAAGGTGAGGCGTCTCCAGCGCGATAAGAGCGGCTGCACCTGCTCCACCGCACATGCAGATGAGCCGGCAGCTCTGTTCATCTGATTACCTCGTCTGCTTAATTCCTGCAGTATTCAGACGGATGCATGTAGGCAGATGACAAATACAGCTTGTTGTTGTTTTACATATAAAGTGATACTAATTTTTAATAAATGTCAAAATGCAGCGTCTACATGACACGCAGCTGCACGATGATTGTTCATCTGAGACGTTCTGTAGGTTTTTTAACGGATGACATATAGAGGAGATCATAATAATATCTCTGTTATCCAGCGGTGGTTCAGTCCAGCTGCTGTGATTCAGATTCACAATGTTTTTCATTTGGATCAAAATATGTTGCCACAAGTTGCTGAATTCATCCAACATTGATCCGGACTCTTAAAGTGAGCTGCTGCATGTTTCAAAGTGACTTCAACACTTCATCTCGTCAAAGAAAAGCAGAGTTTTAGGTTCTGCGAGTGGATGTTTCGTACCAAAATGCTTCATGAAGCCTGAACGTTCAAATTCTGTCAATAATAATTCAAAAACGTGAGAGTTTCCGGGTTCCAACACATCCTGGAAAACCTGGAAAACAAAATCATTGAAAAAACAAATTAAGATGTCCTGGAAATTGCTTTATCTTAGAATTACCCACTGGTTTAACGCCAGAGTGTTTAGGTTTTGTTGTGGAAACGCTGTGAACACACTCGTCACGTCACTTTACATCACATTCTTCCCAACATTGACATGCTGGTTTGTCCTGTATCAGCAGGTGTGTTTGCATTATTCTTTGATCCATTTGTCATCATTTCTAACAACGTAAGAGATGATTTTATAGTTTTTTCATCTCTGAAAATGATCTGTAGAAAAAGAGTGAACTCTGCTTTCATATTCAGTGTTCCTGAAATATAAAATAATGAAGTTACGTGGTCTCTCATCAGGATACGATATCCTCCAGTATCTCCAGACACTAACCTACCTTTGCAACTTGTGACCTTTGACCTGATATCAATGAAAACAAGTGATCAAAAGGAAGATTTTGTACATTTTAAAGTATTTGCTGCTTTTGTTTCATTGCTACAATTAACATATAAAATGATACTATGTAATAATAATAATATAAAACAACATTTATCATATAAAATAAACACAAGCTCTTTTATATTCCTGCTAATCAAACCCACCAACATCTCAGTGCGACAGATGTCGAGCACACATGCCCTCGTGGAAATGATTTGAATATTACACAAAGGTTAATTTCACCCTCGGGTTCCCCTCCCCTTCTTTTTCCTCCTTTTTTTGCTCGATGCTGTTTTCATCCAACAAGGTGCATTGTGGGGCCAATCTGCCTGATTACAGATGATGAAGGAGCCATTAGCGCGAGGACCAGAGACACTCGGTGGTGGAGGAATGGGGGAATTATAACGCGGCGTTCCTCTAATTCCTGCGGGACTCTTTTGTGATGATTGCAGAGAAGTGTTCCCCAACTGTCGGGTCACAAGTTTGATCCCTGAGTTTCCGACTCATTACCACTTAAAGCTGCACTTTCTGCAATTATCATACTTTTCTAACTGTTTATTGATTTTTTTGAACATCTGAATTAAGAGCAAACGTCTGATTGAAACAGCAGGAGGACAGTACACCAAGTACACATGAATAAACTACAAAAAGAGCCCCTCAACATCAACACATCCATCCCAGTGGGATCGGCCTGTAGATGACAATAATAGTAGTTTATAAAAGTTACTGTTTATTTCACTGGACAAAGGTCCAGGTGTTATAAACTCGTCTTTTTATGAAACAAATACCAAATGAAACAAAAAGTGAAGAAACACAAACTTTACCAAACAAGTCTGTTGGCTAATCAGAAGTAGAGCTGCACACGAAAACAAAAAGATAAACTCATTTTATTGTTGAATTTCTGATTAACAAACATAATAAGGAGATGAAAACCTTTTTTTAGCGGCCGAAGGGTCAAAGTTTGCGTCTTGCTGGGGACATCCGTTGCACGTCTCTGTCCTCATTTACAGTAATTCTCATGAAAAACAAACACATTTTGGTATAAATACCAAATTAACATATAACAAAATAACAGAATAAAATAACTTCAAATCACTTAAACCACTCGAGTGCTTCGGCTTATAAAACATGAAAAGTTAAGTCCTGTTGTGAAACATCTCGACCTGAAGGCGTTTATACCTTAACTGTCTTTATGTTCTTTATGCCACCTGTGAGTTGATATTCAATAAGCTTCACTCTGCATGACGTTGCTTGAATCTACTGATGCTGTGAAGGTTTTAGGCTGAGAGCTGGAGCGTCTCTTCAGCGGGCAGGTTGAGAGCCTTGATGGAACGATGGACCTCATCCTGTGATAGTCAAATGGGGGAAATTGGGACACATTATAATGTGATGCTTTACGCTGCTTAATAGTTCTGGGTGCATGCATTTGGGTGGAATATTTCACTTGGACTCTGACTGACTTGTCTTCTCTCTGTGATGATCTCAGGCTCCGTTTGCTCTCAGCCTCATCAGCAGGAAGTTAACCATGGAGCCCAAAGTCTCCGTTCAGGCCAGGATCGTGGTGGTCGGGGCGTCGGACACGGGTTTGTCTTTCCTCGAGGTGCTTTGTTTCTGGTGAGTCGGCCTCAGCGACATTTCTCTCCCAGATGTGTTGAGACTGTATATATATATATATATATATATATATATATATACATACATATAAACTGGCTATATGTACTGACCTTTTCTGAGTTAGTAGCAGCAGTGACAAATAAAGTCACAATTCCTCCTCCCTAACCACACCGGATTAACCTTTTAAGGGGCCCTGAGGGCTTCTCTGCCCCCCCCCCCCCCCCCCCCCCCCACACACACACACACACACACACCTCTCACCATCTGTGCTTTCTGTATGAACTCTGTTGTCGCCAAGTTCCCATCAAGAACAGTGCACACAGTAGACTAAACAAATGCAGCTTCATGATTTGCACCAGAAGCAACCAATCCTCCTGATTCACTGATGAAGCTACCTGCTCCCAAAGTCTTCTGATAGTTTAACTACTGTACAGTTAGAGTCTGGTCATATTCTTTATTTTCTTCTTATGCTGGTCTGGATCCTTTCATAGGATTTGTGTACAATAAGAAAATAAGAAAATAAGACACCAGCTGTATCTTTTACTGAGTAATAAACACCATGTGAGTACAATATAAACTACGTGTCTTAAAGAGCCCGTCTACAAGACGTGGAATTATTAAAACGTATTAAACACTCTTCAGTTCATCTGTATACTCTTAGTATTCAGAAAGTGCCATCATGACATTTCTAGGAATAACTCGATGCTGCAACCTGCAGAAGAAACAAATAAAGAGCGAATCAAAATCACAACTTGACACAGGAAACGCTGTCTGTGTCTGAATCAGTTTACAGGTAACGTCACGTTCATCTCCAAGTGGCAGTAAACACAGATTAGTAGTAAATGCAGGAGGTATAACAGGCAGCCTGCAGCCGTCATAATAAAGTATTCCCATCGTGTCGATCACAGATTCTGATGTGTCGCTAGAGAAACCCTGAACCGGAGGAGAGCAGCCCCCTCTTTCATCTCTTTATCGGCTTTTATTCCAGGAATCCAATCTCTGGAAATGTCACTTGACTCCAGGTCGGACGTCTTACATGTTTGCCTTTCGTCCTCGCTTTTGTGAGATTAACTTGCTCCGGCAGATAATACGAAGCTGCTGATTCAGAACCGGGGCGATAGCTGCCAGGCAACCGGGGGGGGGCTGTGTTTTTTTGTTTTTTTGTGGAGCTGGCGAGGCCGGCGTGTCGGCGATGCCGAGGCGGCCACACGCACGCAGCTGTGGTGAAGGCCTGGCATTCAGCTCCGGCCTCCTTTAATCAGCCTCTCCACCGTCGGGGATCTGCTGCAGCGATCTGTGTTTGCCGTCACTAATGAGTTGACTAATGAGGCAGTTAGTGTCCGCTGGACTAATGGTGAGGCGGCGACGCATTGAGAGGGTGAATGATGGGTCAGTTTGGGGCCTGCTGGGGCCCTTCTTATCAGCCCTGCCCAAACGTCCATCCTTCACCCCCCCATCCTCCAGACACAGCTCTCCATGTGCTCATTGAATGCAGCCCAGCGGCTTCATTACAGGCTGGGACGGGGTCAGACAGATAAAGAGCTCTGCGGCGGCTCGGCCCTCTGCTCCGCCGCGGTCGGGCTGCAGGGTGACGGCGGCCGTCTGTCACCGGCTGATAACGGAGCAAATCCAGGGCTTCTGGTTCACTCTCATCCAGATCCCCAATAATGGGCCTTAATGGCTCACTGCGGCGGAATAAATCCACCTTCTGGCACAGATTAGCAGGGAAAGTTTGACTGCGCTCATTGTCTGGTGGCTGATTGTTGTTATTGTTGTGTTTTGCCTGCTCTCGTCAAACTCAAAGGTCAGACGGCTGATGACACAAAGCTTTGAAATGATAGTCGAGGATTCTTTACTTGATCCGTCTGGTTTGATCATTTAATTTATGCTTAATCAACCTTTTTTAATCATTGAAGTTGTTTATCAAGCAACAAATAGCTGGTTTTAGCTCCTCAAATGTGAGAATTTGGTCGCACAGAACGATATTTTCAGGACGTCGGCTCACACTCTGGCTTTGGCTTTTTGACATTTTATAGACTGAACGATTAATCCATCAATAAAGAAATCAACAGGTTAATAATGATACTTGTTTGAGATAAGAAATACTTAACTGTTGTTTATTGTTTCACTCTCTACTGGAGAGAAAGGGTAGAACATATTCATACAATCGTTTATCAATATATTTTATGCAGTTATTTTTCTGGAAATCAAATTTAGGAGACGTTAGTCAGTTTTTGGCTAATCCAGTAAGTTAAATAACAAATCTTCACAACATTCATGGATAAAAATTCCACAATTAACATAAAGTAGTTCTTCTCTTCTTACAGTATTGTCCTTGGGGCTCTAATTCATTGTTGTCGATGTAGACGTGCAGCAGGCGTGCTAGCAATAGTTCACACTTATGCACCGTGCGCCACATGTCATGTGACGAGGAACAACCAATCACAGCCGGCAGACATCTCGTCTTTATTCCGGTAATATCAGTGTACAGTAAATAAATGGAGGAGAATATTATGACTTTAGTGCCGGACCACCCGGAGCTCCACGATGTGTCCCATGGAATATTTAATATATATTTAATACTTGCTTCACTCTTTCTTTCCAACGACGTCACAACATCCAGCAGCTACTGTTTCCAATTATCTTTGTTTAGTTTAGACAGCGAGGCTCACTGCTTAAATACCACGACGTCATCATCATCGTCATCATCATCGTCATCGCAGCGTGCACGTTGTGGTTGCTTAATAACGGCACGAGTAGAGAGGTGTTACGTTTTCCCAAATCTCTGCAGGTGGACAAATCTCATTCAATCCCACTCACAGTGTGTTTTAGTCCCAGTGGCACCACTCAGCCATCCGACCCACATCCAGTCAGGTCACCAGCGTTTGGGTGCCTGGTGTTGTAGGAAAGCCTGAGATAAGAAGAGAGCAGGAGGTGGTCAGAGGCGTGATAAGGCTGAACACTCTATTCTATTCCCCGTTATCTGCTGTGTAATGTCCTGCAGGACGCCACAAAAGAAGCCATTTGCATCACAAGGGACACGTTGTGTACCGTGGACACTAAACCCACCAGAGGGAGGAGGACGGGAGATGTTTCAGGACTCGTTGAGAGTGAGCGTTGGGCCCGTGGTGTTGCTGCTTGCAGCTTTCTGGAGAACCGAGAACTCAAAGGACTTCTCACTGAAGCTTATTTTATACTCGCCGTAGTGAAGCCGGCGAGCGCCAGGAAATGATGGGGATTAAACAAAGAAGGCCAGTTAGTTTTTAGATGCTTTAGAAAGAGAAGGTCTTAAAAATCTACATTTGAGTGAATATTTAGGAGCCAAATCATTTCTCTTTGCAACACTGAAGGTATCAGCAGCAGCAGCTAATATGTAGGTGTGTAAGAGTGTAAGGCCAAACATCTCTGCAGATGTGTCTCTCTCTATGTTCATGTACGGCACAGACCTTCCTGTTACACAAAGCAAAGCTGACCCCAGCGCAGCTTTAAATGCTCTTACACATCACGAGATGGAGCAGGTAGTTGTTGCACAGAACGTTGTCCTTCCCCAGAAAACAGTCCTCTAGCACCGTGTCCTTTATGTGTTCTCTGTATTCTATGGAGAAGCACTCATGCTCGTCCGTGTCTGTTCTCTCGTAGCCCTCACCTGAGCTTCAACAACCTGACCCTCATCTCAACACACGGTTTTCCCGGCGACTACGACTTCGAGGACGTCGGATTTCTGTCCACAAGGTGAGTGAATGTAACAATCAACACATGAAAATGTTTTTGGCATCTTACGTTAAATAACTTCTGAGATGAAACTCAAAACGTCATGAGAACATTCCACAAACACTAAACCTTTATGTGTCATTAGACTCAAGTCTTCACAACTACGTTAACTTAATACTTTAAAGGGACAGTACTGATGTTCTGTAGTGTGTGTGTGTGTATGAGGTTCTCCTCCACAGTCAGGGTTCTACTGCAGGAGATGAGTTCATAGAACAGACAGGAGAACCAGCACGAGAGCAAAGTAATGTTCTGCTGTGGACGTATTTTAAAGAAAGTCTCTCAGTTTAAGTGAACGCTGTATTTAGAACGTGTTCTCCTCTTGACCTCGCTGTCAGACACTGAAGCTGTTCTCTGTGATCTCTACAAACACACCAGACTCCATCCATAGAACACTGACTCTACCTCTCAGAGCACAGGAGCTGCTCTACTGCTCCTCCATCTGTTACTGAGTTTGTGTCATTGTGAGTCTTTAGTGTTTAAAAGGTTTAGTTTGGATTCACAAAACTCACCAAGTAACACAACCTAATGAACGGATGGAGGCAGCAGTAGAGCAGAAACTTTCTGCTTCAAAAGTGACTGTTTTTGTCACAGGAGTCCCGTGGCTTTGAAGAGATCATAGATAACAGCTTCAGTTCGGTACACATAAAGGAATAATCACAGTGAAGCGCACAGCTTATCAATGAAACACTGGTATCGGATCAGTACTCAGTGTCAGGACTCAAAAGGGTTTAACCGAGGCATCGCTAACAAAGTGCCTCACACAACGCCACGTCAAACTGTCCCTTTAAGAGGCTTCTTCTCTTCCTGCAGTCATGCATACAGCAGCAGAGACTTGGCCCAGCTCCCCCTGCGTTCATGCGTCACCGAGGTGACGGGGAAGATGGTGGGCATCAACAGGAAGTCCAAACAAGTGCTGGTGTCCGGCGGCGTGCAGGTGCCCTACGACCACCTCGTCCTCTGCACGGGCCTGCAGTACCAGGTGAGACGATGAGACCGTCGCTTTACGTCTTCTCATCTGAACATCAGTGACAGGAGGTCTTAAAATCTACATTAGAGTAAATATTTTGCAGCCAAATCAAATAGTTTTCAAGATATTCAGCCTCTGTTTCTTTATAACACATTTAATACTTGACTAAAGGCAATAAAGTCGTTTATGAATATGAGTTTACAGATAATTACAATCCCTCGTCGTCGAGGTTCACGTTACGGCGTCAAGCACCAGTTTTTAACTTTTAACTACAGCGGCAGCGAGCGCCATCTTAACTGTGACAGTTCAGACTCATTCAGCTTCTTATCAAATAAATTCTACATCAGACAAACTACACCGTCTGTTAGCTTTGAGGCAAAGTTGTGATTTTGTAACAATACATTTAAAATCCACTTGACTTTTAAGCCTAATCAATGTTTAGATGTGGTGGAATGTAACCGAGTACATACGTGTAGTATCAGTGTTCACCGGTACTGTTACATGACATGCAGCTCGTTATCACGATGTCCATCTTTCACGTCTTGTTTAAAAGATTTTAGACCTTAGCTTCATTTTTCTGCCAAAGCGAAAAACTCACAAACAAAACACTGTTTGTTTGTAAAACTATGAATCATCCCGTTCATCGCTCCTCTCCAGTACGACTTATCTTCTATGATTCATCATCTCTGAGCTGTTTTAATGGTTTTAACGGCCACTTTCTGAAATGTACATTATGAGTCAAATTAGATGAGATCATTCTGTGTCATGTGATGCTGTAGGCTCCCGGTCCTACTGGTGTGGATCTGAACCAGTCCAGATCCAGATCCAGCGGGCCCGTCCCCTCCAACCTCTTCACCCTCAACGATCTCTACGACTGCGCGGCTGCTCGCCGCTGGCTGTGTGCCAACTTTGTGGAGCTGGAGGGTAAGTGAAACACACACACACACACACACACACACACACACACACACACACACACAGAAGCTAAAATGAATCTGTAGTAACATGTCATTACTCAGCCAGTCAGCGCTGAAGTGCCCCAGTGTAATTAGCGGCTAATTAGCTGCAGAGAAATCTTTCATCTCTGGGAAATCAGGTCGGCCTCTTCCATCCATTTTCCATTATCGTATCGCTCTCTGAGAGCCGCGGCTTTTCAGAGCGGCAGAAATACACAACACAGCGTCATTAAGCAGAATGAATCCGCTCTCTGAAGGAATCGTGCAGCGATGTAGAGCGAGGGCTTTTTCATACGCACTAATTAGTTGATCCCAGTCATAAAGGAAAACCATTAATACATGCAAATTTTCCTTGCAGGCTCCAGCAGACAGATACCATGAGTATTTCCATATTTTAATAATAATGATAATATCAGAGAGCGAATGTAAATATTAGCATTAGATGTCGCTGTTCTGTCTCAGACGGAGCTTTAAAGGATATTCTTCTTATTGACAACAAACACAAGTCTAGCGTCTCTCAGCTTTAAACTAACACTTTGTTCTTTAAAGTGACCGCAATGAGAACAGTGATAGCAAATGGAAATAAACATTTCATAAAAAACGTAACGAGGAATGAATCCCCCAAAGGTCCGTGTTTTGTTAAGGTGCAAGGCCTTTAATATAGAGGCTACATGATTAGAAACAAGACCAGTTTGTATTGACCACACATCCGTCTACCTCGAGACCCTGATGAAAGATAAATGGTTTTTATGTCCACATAATAAAAAAAGGCAATGAATTCTGAAAAAAACAGTCTCAGCGTACCGCCTGTTTTTTCTCGAGGAATTCATTCAAGCACGCTTCCTTGGGCGGGATATAGATTTATTGATGAGGAGCTTTGTGTTCCGTCAGCCTTGACGGTTCAGAAGCAGCAGAGCTCCTCTGGTTCAGCACCAAGGACAGAGACACCGGACAACAGCAGCCAGGACACGTAACAAAACTACATTACAAGTAAAAGTCCTGCTTTTAAAGTACTTAATAAAATGAAATGAAAGTTTCTGCAAAGATTATAGGAGGAAAGGTCTCTGCTGACAAATCACAGACATCTAACAAGACGCTTCAACTACACTGCAGTTTTATAAGAGTTCTCAAAGCCAAAGAGGTCGAGGCTGCTTTCAATTACATTCAAACATTTCAGATTTGTTTTGAACTGAAGAAATTGCTGCATTAGAGTCCGTTCAGATGGCACATTTGTCTGTGCCCTCAAATCCATCGTTGTCAAAGTAAAACGCGCGGACGTCGAGCTCGAATGTGAGAGCGACGCTGTCGTAGTTTGCAAACGTTCCCAAGTGTCTTACAGCTGCTAACAGCTCCTTCCTCTCTAGATGACGCCATCGTCTACGGAAGCGGCCTCGACGTCTTCACCGCCGTGGAGACTTTGCTGAGCCTCGGCGTCCGGGGGAGTCGTATCCATCTGGTCCTCCCGCCCCCCGAGGCCGACGCCTCCTGCTTCGGCGACCCCGTCGTGGAGAAAGCTGTGGCGACGGCCCTGGAAAAGGCCGAGGTCCAGGTCCACCGCGACCGCCTGCTGGCCCAGATGAACGACGGAGGACATCCGGATCCACTCACATCTGTGTCCTTCACCTCCGACGCAGAGCCCCTCCTTCTGCAGTGTGGAGTGAGTCCAAGTGTGACTTGTTCACACAGTCTGTTATTAGCTTTTACAAAAGAAGATGTTCTCCAAACAATGGTGTGAATTCACCAGCTTGTGGCTGTTGGTTTGGTTTTATTTTCCCTCCTGGAAGCAGACTGTGTTTGTCAAGCTCAAGATGATTTTGGTGTGTTTCCCATCCTCATTGTTTCAGACAGTAGAGGGTTCGCCCGTCTGGTTATGTGCTCGGCACACAGGAGATGTGAGGCCTTATTGTCTCTATATTCTACAATAAGTGCCGTCAAACCATGGCGGCACCATGGGCTACTTTAAACTCTTCTAATCATTTACATATATACGTATATATATATATATATATATATATAATATGAAAGAGTCATAGTATGTCATAAAAATATCACAAAAATGATATATTCGATTGGACTGATTTCTTCATTTCCTCCTTTCAGGTGTTCATTAATGTCTCCAATAAAGGAGTCGACTACGATGCCTTCAGGAGCATCAACAACTCCTTCCTGGTCTTTGACAGCAGACTCGTCATCAACGCCACTTTCCACACCAGCGATTCAGCCATTTATGGTGCCGGACCGCTCACCAAGTTCTCCCGCCGCTACCACGCGGACGAGTGGTCGCACGCCAACTTCAACTCCAAGGAAGTGGGCCGGGACCTGGCGGCCACGCTGCTGGCCTTCTTGGACCCGACGCTGGAGCTCGCGGCCGAGCCGCCGCCTGAACTGGATCGCCTCGTGCCGCTGTACAAACAGGCCAAGATTCAAGGTCAGATTTCAAGTCTGTGTTTTATGAGTTTTACGGGTTGAGGAGTTCTACAGTGATCAGATTTATGTCCACAGTTTTGTACCTTTTGTTTATCAAAAAAACTGATATTTCCAAAACACATTTGCATCGGTGCAGTGGATGAGACGGTCCCGTAAGGTCTCTTAAAAACAGCTCAGGGAAGCGTCTGTGTGTTGCTCTTTGAAGGAGTTGAGCTAAACAGACGTCCATTTGCAAAACCAACCAGTTAGTTCTTATCCTCGACATCTTTTCTATTCTTCGAAACGCCAGTTTATCAAATGTTCAGCAGGCATGTTGATGATCATTCTGAGATCTTTAGTAGGTTCGTCATGATCATAACATTCCTTCACGTCCATCACAGATCTCCGGGTTACTTCTGTGTTCAGGGTCCGTTTACCTCCATGCTCGTCCTTCCTCCTCTCTGTCCATGTTTTGGTTTCCGCTTTTATCTGAGAGAATTCATTTTGCTTTTGTGCAAACATTTTCCAATCTTTCACCCGCCCACCCACCGCCGATGTTATTGTGGCGGACCCTCAAACCGCGGCAGCTTGTAACAATGGCGCATTGTGCCGCCGCGTATTCACAGAGCCACCAAGGCCACTCGCACAGCACGAACAGCATGAACACAACAGCCACTTCTCTCTGAAATGAAACACACATGAACTTTTTCAGAGAGATCTCCGTGTTCATGGGGGGGGCAGAGACGCCACATCGTCGCCTGCTATCTGAGTTCATTGCCTCGGCTCTGTTGTCCCTCCGTGGGTGGACGTGAACACTCGGCTGTTGTTTATGAAAACGTTTTCTTCTGATGAAAGCATCCTTCCCTCAACACTGACACCATGATTGCTCTTTTTAAGTAGAATATGTTGTGTTTTGTTTTGTTGTCAGTGTGCTTGCCTTTTATTATTGTCACGTAGAGCTGCAACTAATAATTATAAATGTACTCTACACAATGAAAAGGACACGGTGTCAGTGATGTCTATTTACAATGACTACATATTCTGGTTTGCCATTATTCAGAAAAAGGGAATATTCTCAATAATCTGTTTACCTGGTTAATGAAAATAAATATTCCACTAATATTCCTGTTTACATGCAGCCGTTCATATTCAGATTAACGTAAAACGACCTCATGTCTCACCCGTGTTTGATGGGTCGATGCCCTAACATGTCGTTTATCACGTAAATATGGTAAAGTAGAACTACAGGAGACGCTTGTGACATTTTGTTGGACCGTGTGAGCTCAGCTTCCCTCTTTCATTCCTTCAAACAGCTTCTCTAAAAGATATTTGTTCATATAAACCTGTTGGTGTCCAAGTCCTTCATGATGTTTCTCCTTCTGTTCTTCTGACGTCATCTCTACTGCAGCTCTACTGCAGCTCTACTGCAGCTCTACTGCAGCTCTACTGCAGCTCTACTAACTGCTGGTTTGTGTTCAACGCACAGAGCTGCTGGTCAACAGGAGAGAGACTCTGATAGTGAATGTTTTACTCTGACAATAGGAACTCATTCAGAATATCCAAACAGAATATGATGTTTACATGAACCATACTATTCTGAATGATAGTGGAATAGGAGTGTGCATGTAGATCGTAGTCATTTAGATAAAACCCAGAAAAGCATCACTTTCACATCGGGATTCCCCCCAAAACTGGGCTCTAAATAGGAACCAGTTCTTCTCATAATAGGATTAAAAAGAACGGATAAGAGTACGAGTATCAATACAATCCTAACAATACCCATCCCTACTCCCACATCTCATTCCCTTATTGATGATATACATGATTTATATGAACCACATCACTCTCTAACCCTCCTCGTGTGTTTTCTCCTCAGGTGGGAAGCTTCCTGGAGGATTTCACTTCCTGCGTGTCACCAAACCGTCTGCTACCAACCTGACAGCTCCTCCTGTTCATCATGTAAGGCTGTGAGCAAATTAACAGACTGATGTTCTGATGACATGTTAATAAGTCTCTCTGAAAACCAAACCAGGAGTCCCTCAGGAGAAGAAGAAGAAGTTATCTCTCTAACTGGTGTCTTCGTTCGTGTGAAGTTGCAGGACGGCGACATCGTGACGGGACGAGCGGAGACGGGGAACTACTTCTGTGTACGTCTGGACTGCTACGACCTGGTGGAGACGCTCACCTGCTTGTCCCTGAAGCCCCTCCCCTTCTCCAATTACCCGAGTCTGTTCGGGAAGCACCAGCAGCTGCTGGGCCAGCTGTCCAGCCGCTACCGCCAGGGCCTGATCCAGGACCTGTACAGGTGGGAGACGGTTTACTAATGCTCGCCGTTTCATGGGAACTTAAAGATAGTGAAGAGCTAGTCGGCTTTGGATTCAGACGTCTATTTGAAGTCTGACTACGAGTTCTTCCAGATTATCTCAAACACTTTGATGATGTGGAGAAATGAATCAAAGTCATTATCCCACACTGCAGTGAAAGGGTTTGCAATGCCTCTGTGGTTTGTTTACAACCTGTAACCAAAGATCATATCTTCTTCTTCCTCAAGTCTTTAATATCAGCTTCAATAACTCAAAGACTCAACTTTTATTTTGTCTTCATAACAAACTTCAGTACAGAAATGAGTCGGACAGAGGAGAGGTTTCCAGGTAGTGAAACGTCCCATCATGCATCAGCTGACTGATGACCCCCCCCCCCCACACACACACACACACACGTCAAAACATCACAAACGCTGTCTTGAGAGATTTAGGACTTCAGTGTCTTTTGTCCTCACGCTGTCTGAGTGTTTGCTGGTGTTACTTTGCTGTGTGTGTGTGTATGTAAGTGTGTGTGTGTATGTAAGTGTGCTGCTTCTGAGGTTCCAACACAAATGACCCCCAGATATGGACGTCTATTGTCCCCCGCCTCCTAATCTGTTTATGCAGCTCCCCAATCTGTCTTTGTGGTGAGAGACAAAGCAGAAGACCCCCCCCCCCCCCCCCACGCACACACACACACACACTCCCCCCTCGCTGCAGAGGACGATTCGTCGTCACGCCGCCGCCTCACTCTGACTCGTAAAGTCATTGTGGAGGCTGACGGAGCATCGAGAGCCGTTAAAATCATTGATTGACCGTGTGGTGGCTGGGGGTCATTCAGCCAATACTGTGTGTGTGTGTGTGTGTGTGTGTGTGTGTGTGTGTGTGTGTGTGTGTGTGTGTGTGTGTGTGTGTGTGTGTGTGTTTACAGTTTCTTCAGACAGAGCTGGTGTTTGGCCGTTTATCACGACAGATTCTCCGACTTTGAGGAGGAGCTTCAGCAGATCACCTCAAACGCAGTCAGTGCTGTTTTATTTTTAATATTTTTAAAGTTCTGATCTGAGTCTTGTAACATTTAACATGTATGTCTGAGGAACAAAAATACAACGATAAACAGACTGAATACAACACGTATCATGTATGTAACGTATATAAATAACATCTCAGCGGGTGGAGGCCGGTGTGGAGAGTAACTCTAAGAACTCTTTGGTCTCCGTCTGTGTCCCTGCAGGAGACGGAGGACGACCGATTCAAAGACGCTGAGACTCGAGCGTCTCTGAGGAGCAGCGCCGTCAGATATCTGACCTACAACCGAAACCTGCTGCCCATGTTCGCCGGCCCGGGACAGCTGTGACGTCACACCTGACACCCAGCTAACGAAGCTCTTTGATCCTGTTCACTGTGTTAAAAAGGCTCTTTTTTAATGTGGTCAAACAAATACTCTTTCATTGCTCATAAAACTTTTTCAAAGCCAGTTATTTTTAAGAAGTTTCTGCTTTGTTTATGTCTCCGTTTACCAGCTAGCGTTCTTCTTCTTCCCTTTAATTAGAAGTAGGACCTCCAGCTGGATGAGCATTAAACCGGCGGTAGAAACCTTCGTGGTTGTTTGAGTGAAACACAAAACAAAACGTGTTTCACTCTTTAGATTTCTACACCGCCGGGAGTGTTTTTAAAAGCCTGAGCTCTGTGGACCGCTTGTTGCATTGTGGGTAAAAGTAGGCACCAGGAAGAAGAACATGTGGAATAAAGAAGGCAGTATCTCTGGTTCTGCTGCAGCGGTTTTGATCGTTTCTCTGTCTCGTTATGAGTTTGATGTTTTCAGTGGAAACAGACAGACTTTGTTCAAAGACGACCGGATCGCTTTCTGTCTTCCTCTGAGCAGCTGTTCACAGACAGGACATGAAGAACTCTTCACTTCCTCTTAACTTCAATGTGACGCACAGTCAACAGTTTAATGCAAACAAAACCATCATTTCTCTGTTTTCTTTTCCACAGACATCTCCTCCATAACGTGCCAACTGTAACTGTGAGTATATGACTCTGCAGCAGCGTGACCAATCACACGGCTGGAGATAAAAGCTCTGAGGAGGAGGAGGAGGGGGAGGGGGGGGGTCCCCTCTACAGCTGTATGCTAATGAGGCCGAGCTGAAGCCTGTCGGGAAAATAACCGCACACACAACAACATATGTCTGCAGCTACAAACAACCCGCCGGCTGCTGGTGTCACATACTTTAGGATTCAGACACGTTCAAAATGTTACATCATGGAAATATCCAGATTACCATGAATGCATCATGTAGAGGGATTTACCAAAAGAATACATTATCTCTTTAAAATAAAAAAAGATACAAATCTTTAGTAACTTTGCTGCACTTAATGCTGTTTTTATTCTTTAGTCTGGTAATAAATAGGTCGTTTATAGTGTTGTTTTTATGGTATTTAATGATATTACAGTGTTTACTTGATATTCTACAAAGGGACTTTTATCATTAGTGGCGTTTAGTTTTGAGTTATTAGTCACATTATGTCACTTTATCTGTTTAAATTGAAACAGATATCACAAGCTAACACGTTTTTTAAAGTAATTATCTATTTCTTTAACCACTTAAAGTCTTGTTTTCTTAAAAGCAGTTGCTGACACGTTGAGATTATTTCATCCTGTTTCCAGTCAAAATGATCTGTCGAGGAATTTGATCTTGAAACACGAGAACGAAGCAACTCGCAGCTCGCAGAATCAAGAAAAATTAGACTTTTCTTGAAACTATTTGATTTATATTGGAAACAGGTGGAAATGATCTCACCACAGCAGCTAATTATTGACTTAAAGGACTCATTGATGGACAAGTTGTATCTGGTAGGAGACAGTAAACTAATTCACTGCAGATGAAATCAATATTAAAAACAAACACGTGAAAAATGAAATAAGAGTTGTAGGATTTCATAATGAGATAACAGCAGCGGTAACTGCTCTGATTCCAGCTCCACGTTTGGACACTAATGTGACCAAATCAATCCAAACTGATCCTGAACTCGACTGGAAATAAATCTTTACTTTTAAAAACACTTCCCACGTGACATCCCAGCATCCCTCGCGGTGCCGGCTGACGGGTCAGACCTGACCTGCAGGAATTGGGTTTGCTGTGTTCTATAACTCGCAGATAATCTCAGTTTGCCCCATTTGGTGACACAGAAAAGCGCGCACTGATTACGCACAGCACGCGCCGACGGTATTTGGTGGCCAGATTGCTTTTTTTGGGGGGGGGGGGGGCACCACCACCACCCCTTCTTTTTTTCTCAACTGTGCAATTTCCTTTTCAATCACGGCGGGTCTACAGCTTGCACAAGCGCCGCCATTGTGATGCAAAGCAGGAAAACCCTCCTCTCGGTATTAATTATGTATGCGCAAAGTGACGGATTCATATGTCCGGAGTTAACTGTCACGCCAGCAGCAGCAGCGGCGCGCGAGTGCACACACATGCTGCAGGGCCGCAGTGGTTCCGAGATGTTGGTTATTTGGTCGAATTTAAAGCCACCGTTTAGTGCGTAAAAGACGCGTTTTAGTTCTGCTCTTTGGATCTTTAGTTAACCTGGAAAGTCTTTGAATATCTTGAATTCTGAAATCTGCCTCATCTCATTTTATTTCATTTCTAAAATTCGCACTAAAAGTTCTGCTGCTGTTTCATCTCTGAAACTGAATTTCCAGCTTGTAATTCTACATATTCCTCCTTTTTGTTATTTTCCCCTCCAATCACTTCTACTTCACATCGTTATGTGGACGCATGTCTCCTGTTTTTGGACAACCCCCCCCCCCCCTTAAACCCAAAGGAGACATATAAAGCCGAGGCACGTGTAGATTTCTATACAAACTCATCAGACCGTAAAAGCAGGAGGCTCCTGGCGTGTGCCCGGGGTCGAGACGAGGAGGAGGAGGAGAGAATGTAGGGAGGGGGGGGGTGAAATACAATAAAACCCCTCAGGTACATCTGCTTTGCAATCTGCAAATCCCCCGTCCCTCCTCCTCCTCCTCCTCCTCCTTCTCCATCAGCCTCTCCATCCTCCCACACCCACTCCCCAAATCCACCGGGGACCTCGGCTCCTCCTGATTGGTCGTGGATGAGTCAACGAGTTGGGGGGGGACAATGTCATCATGTCGCCTTAAAAAGAGTGCAGCTATGTTGTGGTTGAAAGCACCTCGGGAGGAGAACAGAGGATCAATAGCGGCAGGAAGCGACAACAAAAAGGCGCATCAGATGTTTGTGTCCGCGCGCGACTGAAAGTGGATTTGTTCTCCCCGCAGCAGCGTCTCCAAAAGTGCCTTCAGGGTTTAACGTCCAAGCGCGAACATGCCGAGGGGATTTTTGGTGAAAAGGAACAAGAAGACCAACCCGGTGTCCTACCGGGTCCGCCCTGACGAGGAGGACGCGGAGCAGACAGCGGCTGATGCGCTGCTGCTGCCGCCACCGCTTTCCTGCGCGCCTCTCGCCGCCTCCTTCCCGGGGCGCGCACAGACGCCGACGCCCACCTGCGGGGCGGCGGCTCCGGAGCAGGTCGGCAGACCGGTGCAGTTCGGGAACCCGGAGCTGGTGTACCACGCTCTCTACAGCCCCACCCGCCCCGTCAGCCGGGACCACGACCGCTCCTCCTTCGAGAGGCGCTTCAACCTCGGATCTCCGGTTTCCGCGGAGTCCTTCCCGACACCAGCAGCGCTGCCCGCCTTGGACCACCTCTACGCCCCGGTGGACCTGAAAATCGGATCCAGCAACAGCAACCGCACCGAGACCAGTGCCGCGTCCGCCGCGACGCTCCCTTCCGCCGCGACGCTCCCTACCGCCGCAACCAAACGGCCCGCCGGCGACGCCGAGCGCAAAGGCAAACCGCCGTCCAAGAAAACCAAAGCCATCCGGAAACTGCACTTTGAGGATAATGTCACCACGTCTCCGGTCCTCGGGCTCAAGATCAAAGAGGCGCCGGTGGACCAGAAGCCCCTCAGACCGCAGCTGCCCGGAGGGGACAACGAGTTCGTGTGCCAGCTGTGCCGCGAGGTGTACGCGGACCCGTTCGCTCTGGCGCAGCACAAGTGCTCCCGGATAGTCCGGGTCGAGTACAGGTGTCCCGAGTGCGACAAGGTGTTCAGCTGCCCGGCTAACCTCGCCTCGCACCGGCGGTGGCACAAGCCGAAGCCGCAGAGCGCCGCTCCGGAGAGCGACAAGGCTTCCGCGTCCGGTAAGACCGCGCAGGAGGAAGCGAAGGATTCTAGTGACAGGGACACGCCCAGTCCCGGACCGTCCGAGTCCGGCTCAGAGGAAGGGCTGTACGATTGTAATCACTGTGGGAAAAAGTTTAAACGCCAAGCATACCTGCGGAAGCACCTGGCGTCCCAGCACGGCTCCCCGAAGCCGGCTGAGGACGAGGACGCGCCGGAGCGGAGCGCGGCGCCGCTGAACCTGAGCGGCTCCGCGTGCCACCTGTGTCCGGTCTGCGGGGAGAGCTTCTCCAACCGGGGCGGCCTGGAGCGGCACATCCGCCTGCTGCACTCCTCGCAGGTGTACCCGTGCAAATACTGCCCGGCCGTGTTCTACAGCTCCCCGGGACTCACCAGACACATCAACAAGTGCCACCCGTCCGAGAACCGGCAGGTGATCCTGCTGCAGGTGCCGCTCCGCCCCGCGTGCTGATCCGGGACTTTACGGGTTCCTTTCACACGGATCACAAATCCAGCCTCGTTTCTGAGAGGAAGTTAGAGTTACACTGCAAAAAATATCATTTTCCTTCAAAAAAGCTTGTTTGTTTTTAAATCGAGTGAAACATATATTCTGGCACTTTGGTGAGAAGCTCGAACTCTGGTTGAGTTCACTGTTGATTGGAAGGATCTATTTTCTCTTCCTTCACTTATTTAGTTAGAAAATCAGCACATTTGAAACACTTAAAATCTTAAACTCTAAATTTTTTCACTTGTGGAACAATTAGTCTCTTTTTAAGAATCGTTTTTAACTGAATCATTGAGGTAAAATAAGAAATTAAAGGATATATACTTATTTTATTTTTGCAGTGTAACTCATCACTGTGTCAGCTTGTAGAGGTCAGAGGTCAGCCGCTCACCTGCAGCTGGCAGGGATTCAGTGCCTTGCTCGAGGACACTTCAGCAGGTTCTGGGTGTGTGTTTGAACCCTGGCCTGTAATCTCCCCCCCTCACACACACACACACACACACACACCGTGCTCTGAGCACCTCTGACATCACTCTCCAAACACTTTAGACTGTTAATTTATTTTTCTAGCATCTCTGCACAAGTGCTATTAGCTTCTAGACCTAAGAGAGAGAGAGGGAGGGGGAGGAGGGGGGGGGGGTAAACGAGCCGACTCATCACTCTGATTAGCTTTAACGTCGAGGATCTGTGGATCAGTAGCTGTCTGCCTGAAAAACAAAAAGAGAAACTAGTGTAGCTGGTTAATGCCTTTGGATTAGAACCTCCTGCTGTAAAACTGCCTTAAACTGATCTGATTGTGTCTCCATCACTTATTTATCACGATGTGATCATCGTTGTTCACAAAGCCTTCTGTATTTCCACTATACAGTATATCTAACTCCCCTTCTTTTGTTTTCCTGCTATTTATTTATGTATTTATTAAATTATTTGTGTAAATTATTGCTCCGTGTGCTCTGTGATCTGTTGCTGTGTGTATTGTTTATTTAATTTATAAGGAACGGTGTTCAAGTGACGTGAAAACAATCAATGAGTTCTATCTGCCGCTCCTGAATAAATAATAACTGAATGCAATCATTGATTTTACTTCATGTTTATTTTGGGTTTTCTTTGTAACCTTCGCTCTTCTACTGCTTCGGATGTTTCTGCAGTATTTTGCTAAATGTCCAAAAATAATAAAAAACCAAACTCAGAAACAGTTTTCATTCTGTCTTGTGTGTTGTTGTTTATAGCGTGAAAATATCTTTGCAGATGTTGTTTAACAGCTGGATTTATTCACTTAAATGCTGTTTAAAGAGACTTCCATACATGATGATACAACAATCCTTCATTTGATCTTTATTTATGTATTTGTTGGGCTAAAAAACATCAAAATATTAAGATACATATTCTTAATAAATCAGAATAAGACTTCAAAAACCAACATGTGCTCCAAGTGGTGGAATGTTACTCAAGTACTTAAATAGACATTTGAGGTACTTGTACTTTACATGAGTATTTCCATTATAAGTCATCTTTTAATACCGCCCATCTTTTTAATGACTTTGTTAAATTGGGAAATTACAATGAGTTAAGCTTATAAATTATAAGAATATACATATATTGTATTCTGTACACAGTGGTAGAAGTATTTCAATCTGTTACAAGTAAAAGTCCTGAAAGGCATTCTGGGAAACGGAGGAAACAAGTGGCTGAAATAAGTTGAGGGATTTGTTTTCAAAGTGTAGAATATTCAATCTAAAGAAACAAAAAGTATATATATTACATCATGTTGTGTTTGTAGAGAGAAGAGTTATGAAATGTCATCTGAAGGACATTCCTGTAGTTCTCAAACAGACGTACGTCTGTCGTCATCATGACGTTCCTCTGAGTCGCAGAAACCTAAAGAGTTTAGAGAAACAATCAACCAATCAGAGCCTTGTGGGCGGGGTTTACGAATGGACGCATCATCGAAAAATGTATGAAAAATAGAGACGAAAAAATGTCAACAAGCGTGAAGGAAACTGATTCAACATGCAGATGTCAAACTTTAACTCAAAGACGTTTAAACATCTTCAGTTTCACGACACTAAATGTTATTTAACGTTTCCAAAAGTCAAGACTGAACTTTTAAACTAAAAATAAACTTTCATGGATTTCCTTGAATTGAACCAGTTGTGGATTTATATTAAATTATTAATAATTATTATTAAATGTACCAATTAATAATTCTCATTCATCATTTTTAAAGAGTGTTAATGGATTTTGAATATGATTATTAAAATGCTCTTTACTTTTATTTGTTCCATTTAATAACGTCTCTTCGGTCTCATATTCATCTTGTTATTTTGCTGATCTCTGACTAAATGAACTCTTATTGTCTTCTTCACAGAATCCGGAGCTTTTGGATCATATCACATGATCTTCATCATCGGACTTTCATTTTCTTCTGAACACTTTGAGAACTTCTTTCTCGTCCGCGTTGGCTCTTAAACGTGAGGACGGATGTTTTGAATCAGCAGCTGACAAAATAATCTCACTATAAGATCCATTGAGTGGCTGTTCTGGAGCTTTCTACCGGTCTTCCTCAGCATCTGCAACGTTCAATTCTCAATTCATAAAGAGTTTTATCAGCAGATTACAGTTAAGATCTGAAAAACATGCTCTTCAGACTATGAATAAACACAATCTTTCTTTTGTTTTTATCAGTAATAACATTCATTTATTCACCAGAACTTATAAAACGACAAACGTTGATAAACAACAAACTGTCTTTGGAGAGAAATTGCAGAAAATTTTCACAACATCTGGATAGAAACCTTTTGTCTCACCTCCACCTGAACCCTTCCATCACACCATCACACACACTCTCCCTCGATAGCTTTTACCACACACACACACACACACACACACACACTCAAACAGAGGCAGGCCATCAGTCTGTGTCTCCCTCCTTGTGTGGCTCTGGCAGGTGTAAGCCAGCTGGGGAGCAGACTGCAGATAAGAGCTACAGATAACACACACTCTCACACACACACACACACACACACACACACACACACACACACACACACACACACACACACACACTATAATGGACCACAGCAGAGTCTGAATAGAAAGCAGCAGCTGTCGGAGCTGCACGGCCGAGATACAACAGTAAATATTGAAGTATTTATCCCACAGTACACGTTTCTTCTGTCTTTTTCAGACGGACTGTAATGACATTTTGTCCAGACATTCATGATCCCCAGAGGATGAATCCCCATCACTTCGGCGACTTGTTATCTATAGCGCCATCATGAGGTACAGGATAAACATTACATCTGCTAAACATCATCATGTTAGCGTTGTCCTTGTATAACAGGACAATGCTAACTGTAGACCAGATGCTTCTTGTCTAATCTTGAAAGAGTCTGAAATCTCAATGAGCATCAATGTCTCTAACGTCCTCTTCTGGTTCCAGTCTTTCCTCCAGATGTTTAAGCTGCTGCAGGGATTTGCTCCCATTCATCAGTGAGATCCAACCCTGGTGTTAGTGATCAGTTCTGACAGAAACACTTCATCCCAAAGGTGTTGATGGGGTTGAGGTGCAGACCAGTCAAGGTATCCCACACCAAACTGGTGAGAACCATTTCTTATTGAAAGCATCAGATCGGTTGTTTTTGGACGTCGATGGCTGACGTTTATTTTCACCTGCTGCTTATTCGTGCAGGTTCGGCCTCCTGATCCTGGTCTTGTCCTTCAAACGAGGCAACGAGCTTGTGAGTCTTGAATCTGTTTGTGTTGCTGGTGTTTTTATACTTCGTTCTGCTGCCGTCGTGTGTTTTTTCTTCGCTTGTTGTCAGACATGAAAGCGACACAATGTGATTCAATTTGTCTGGTTTAATCAGACATCACTGCTCTCTAATGCTGTTAGTCCAGGACAGGGAGTAATGCTACACCCTGTGATAGTGTGTGAGGGTAGATGTGTAATGTTGTTGTTTACCTGCAGCATCATTTGTGGACTTTAAAGCCTCTTATTTTGTATTTTATTGTTACTCTAAGAAAAAAGGTTCAGAGCATTAATATAGCATCAAACCACTGTTGTCTATGTGAAGATATAAAGGAGTGATGTCTACAGCACCTCGTCTTCCTGTTTCAACCTCACGTAAACACTGTTAGCTCTGTCAGCACTGATAGCGTTGTTAGCGTTGTTAGCTTCTAGCTGTCGCCATGTTGAGACCATAGACTGTATATAAATAGTGGACGTAGTCGTCGTGACGTCACCCGTTGGTTTGTGGACTGATATTTTGATGTTTTTCACAGTCGCCATCTTCGATTGCGGCCGTCACCATGTTGGTTTTTTTGGCAACCAGTGAACAGGAAGTGACCATATCCGGACTGAGGAGGAGTGACGTAGAGACGGCGTATACGTCTCTGGTAGAGACCTGTCAATCACCGTGTAGCCCCGCCCTAAAGCATCCCCTGCTTTATGGTCTGTTTGACTCTAAATGGACCATAATGTACTAAATGAACATCATGCTGTATTGAAGAAGACTTGAAACTAGAGATTGAGACCATAAACTCATGTTTACAATGTTTACTGAGGTAATAAATCAAGAGAGAAGTAGAGTCATTTTCTCATAGAGGAACATACCCTTTAGGGCGGGCTTACTGTGATTGACAGGTCTCTACCATAGCCGTATACAGCGTCACTCTTCCATATTGCAAATATGGTAACTTCTGTTTATTGGCTGCAAAAAACAACAACATGGCGATTGTCATAATCCAAGATGGCGACGGCGAAATCGCTGAACTCGAGGCTTCAAAAAGACAGTCCACAAACCAATGGGTGTTATATCCAGTCTATGGCCAGGACCCATCATCCACCCATCCACCCATTCATTCATTCATCCATCCATCCATCCATTCATTCATTCACCCATGCTAATATTTGTCTATCCAGAATGTAAAATACTGTCGCTTGACTCTACAACTATTTAAATGCTTCTTCTTCTAAATGTCAGTTTTTGTGTGGAGAATATAAATTCCTGGTGAGTGGGAGCTGAGTTACATCACACCAGCTCTCTCATCCCAGTCATCTCTCACTTCACCTCCACCTCCTCCTCCTCCTCCTCCTCTGCTCTCCAACATGGCCTCCTTCTCTCTCTCTCTCTCCCTCCCTCTCTCAGCTGCTGCCGTCCTGCACGCGCCTCCTCTTATCTCCAACACACTCAATCAACAGAGAAAAGAAAAGAAAGCAGACGGAGTAAACACGGGCCGAGGTAAGAAGTCAAACAAACCTCGGGGGCATTTTCCAGGCCAGCAGGTGTTGGTGTCAGAGGCAGGCGAGCGTGGCGTCGAGAGTCAACAAGTGGAGCACAAACACAGCAACGGTGTGGTTTTAAAGTGCAGATTAAGCTTCAGCTGTTGCTATGTGTCGAGTGTTAAAGTGCTTTAATCCTCATCTTTGTTAAATGTACTGTTTCTGCACCGCACGTCCAACAAATCCTCCCGCCAATCACGACAGAGTGGGCGGGACTTTTGAGGTATTTTTCCTTTAATGTTTGCTACATTTTCATTCAGATAAATCATGCTTCCTGTTTCATCCTCCGTCCCAGTGACCACGGCTGTTTTATTATTTACCGCTACGACTAATTGCCGATCCTTGATGATCCATATTATCAGATGCAGATCTCTGTTGTTTGATTACAGCAGCTGCTCTACAAGGATCCAGAATATTGTTTTTTTGTCACCGTCCAAAAAACCTTTTCAACGCTCTGAAGTCAGTAAAACATAAAAAAATACTAAATGTTATCTTTTCACTTTGTTATCGTAATTTATAGTGTTTTATTTTCTTCATAAAAACACACAATTCAAATGATAAGAAAATAAAAGATTCTATTTTTATGATTAAAACAAATCCCTGAAGCCATCAGCAGCAGAAATATGTCTTCAGTGTCTTGATGAACGGCTCGTTATTTTACACACTTTCATAAAGAAGAAATCTTCTGACACAACGAACAGAAACTGATGTTGAATTCCCTCTGAATAATCAATATAAATCATGTCCGTCAGCGACATTATTACTATTATTACAAGGACTCAGTTTATATAATTATTTTTCTCATAGTATTTGCAGACGATGCAATATTGTATATTTATATTATATATATATATTTTCCCATTTCAATGACACAATCCTTTAAAAACTTGAGTGTGTGTTGAGAATACAATCAAACCCTGATTATTCCTAATTATTCCAGAGTAAGTGAACCCTTGACCGTGCTGTAGGACTGAATGCGTCCTGTAGATTGTTTGGACGTACGACGCACCTTCAAGGTCAGAGTCTGCAGCTCTACAGAGCAGCATCCAGCTGGCTGTGATACTCATCTCCCCTCTGATTAGCAGAGCTCAAGTAAAACCCTAATCGCCTTGTTGACTTGAGAGGATCTCAGAGTGGGAAAGCTAATTAACTCAGGGCGGAGGAGGAGCGCAGTTCAGATATACTCTTTATAGCTTCTAGTGTCTGCAACAAATACATGTTCTGTCTTCAGACACACAAAACGTGTGGGA
This sequence comes from Anarhichas minor, assembly GCF_050575085.1. Classification (NCBI taxonomy): domain Eukaryota; kingdom Metazoa; phylum Chordata; class Actinopteri; order Perciformes; family Anarhichadidae; genus Anarhichas; species Anarhichas minor. The sequence continues at coordinate 528,560 of NW_027466582.1, forward strand.
AGTTTGATTTATTCTCATGACTTTCTTTGATTAGATCTGTATGAATGTATCTGGTTTATTTGTCTTCATGCACAACCTACACACACACACGCACACACACACCCACACACACACACACACAGGTGTAACTTATTGTCTGATTGTCCACAGCATGGTTTAGTTTGCTTCGTCTGTGCTTTATCATCTCTCAGGTACCAGAAACATCAGCAGGACAAACCTTTTATTCATCAGTATGAATTAATTTGCCTTTAAATTATACCGTTAAAATAAAAGTGCTTCTTTTCGTCAGCCTATAATCTGACAAGCTGACTCCCGAGTTAACAGCCACACGTTTTGACTTGATTAAACACAACTTTCCTTTGTTTCAATAGCATGCGGCCGATTATGAACAATGTTTTCCTCATGTTGAATGTTTAATGTGACGATGTCGGCCATTGTTTGTGTTGCTGCTGTTTACATTCCTGATGATGCAAACAAAGAAAATGCACTACAGGAATGTGCTGCTGTTTTAGTGTTGTTTGTCATGTGTTTGTTGTGCTTCCCTGTGTTGCATAATGTATATCACCTCATCTCTAACCACCGTTGTATGATGGACCAGCGTCGCTCCTTTGCTTTGTTATCCGGGCTACTATCTATATCTCATTCAAACTTCTCAAAAGCAATCAGCGTTTAATCGTTTCAAGAACAAAAACTGCATTTTACTGATTTAAATCAGGAAATATCTGATTAAAGAACAAGACATGAACAGATTCACTCCCGGTACGCGACGTTTTTATTTACATGTGGTTTGTTGGTCACCATATTTTGATATTTTGAAAGACCCCTCAGCTCTCCATTGAATTCTATGAAACATTTTTGGCGTCTCTTGTCTGTGCAAAAACCTCAAACGTTTTACTTTTAATATCAGCAAGTGTGTAAATTCACTAACCACTGGCTTCATACTGGGTCTGTATTGACAGGTGTAACACTGGAGATGTTGAGGTGGAAACAGCTTTTTACATCTGCGGTGGTTGAAAGCACACGTCTGTTCTGTAATTCCTAAAATCCTGCAGAACATCAGTGTGTTCTGTAAGCTTTTGTTCGGTGGGCTGAGGTAATGGGTGGGGCAGGAGGCGGTAGTGGGGGGGATGCTATGTGTGTGTGTGTGTGCAGCTGATTTTAGGGCCCTGCCAAACACAAAGGGGCCAGGACCTCCTCCACACAGCCCCTCACAATGCCCCGGTCCTAATGCTTGTAAATCTATTCACACATCCAGAGGCCAAAGATAATAACAAGCTGTTCAGAATGAATTTCTAATGAGCAAACTGAAGCCTGTCTCTCCCTCTGTCTCTCTCCTGTCTGTCTGTCTGTCTGTCTGTCTGTCTCTCTCTCTCTCTCTCTCTCTCTCTCCCTCTGTCTGTCTCTCTCTCTCTCTCTCTCTCCCTCTGTCTCTCTCTCTCTGCAGAAATCCAGTTTCACACTCGTAACAAACGCCTGTTTAGCGTCGATGCATAGACGTGTACGTACCAACCAATAGCGTTGGATTAACGGCGGACAGACGGACGACCCGCCTACAAAGCAATCTGACAAATTCAAACACGTAGATTTAATTTCACGTGTTAAACATTCGGTTGATCACAAAGAGGGTTTCCAACCGCAGGAGTCGAAGCTGCAGCACTTAACTTTAAATATAAATTTTGAAAAAGCAGCTACTTTGTCAGAAATACAGCAGAAGAAGAACAACCGGTGTGTCAGTTTACAGAGCAGCCAAACAGTATTGTGTTGTTTTAATAAATAAATAAAAAAGGTTGGCTTCTTTACAATTAAAGCAGCATTAGCAGTAATTTAACACAACTGTAAACATTTAAATTGACATCAATGAAATTAAATTTAAACATCTGTAGCGTTGGATTACATTCTGCAACGTTTCCTGTGATTCCCTCGTGTGTGTGAAGGCAACACAGCAACGGCGGACTCCGCCTCTAACAATGAAAACCACCATAAAGAGCTAATTGAATGTCAATACATGAAACAGCTGTTACAGAAAAAGAATGCCAACCTTAATTAGTTTATAAACTTTAAAAGGTAAAAGCTTTAAGATTTTAACAAAAGCCATTCAGTGTATTGTATCAATTCACATCATTGTATATATATAAATGTATGTATATATATATATATATATAGTTTTCATTGTTAGTGGCGGGGACCCTTGTTGGGGGGGGTTTGGGTTCAGGTTTTGGCCGTGAAGGTGTTAAGAGTCCCCGAGCAGCTGAAGAACGGTCACCAGAGGTCGTAGCAGCTCGTCCGCATAATTGTGCAAATTAATTATTATAATATGATATCATCACGGATTTGACTGCAGATTTACAGTTTCATTTTGCAGCATTAATGATATAATATTACTTCAGTTAGCATTTATCTGTTTGGTAGAATTATAGGTTGGCTCTGTGTGTGTGTGTGTATGTGTGTGTGTTTAACCCTCCACTTGTCTCATTCAGTTTTAACCTCCTGATGACTTCTGCTAATGAAAAGCCTGCAGAGAGGAAGGAGGTGTGTGTGTGTGTGTGTGCGTGTTGGTTTGCTGCCTATTCTTGTCTCTGGAATGGGGCGGGGCCAGGGGACCGGTTGCCAGGGCCGACAGTGACTCCCGGGCCCCTGAGTGACAGCGGCAGGCTGTCTGGCGAGCAGGCGTGGCCCTCTTCAGTGAGCTGGCACGCGCCCGTCGCAGCAGCAGCAGCCCGGCCGAGGCATGACGAATCTCTGAAAGAAAACTCGGCGAGGTCGCGCTGAGCAACACCTGAGCCTCCGGGCTGAGGGGGGTCGGTGTGGAGGGAGGGGTCCGGCTGGTCCGGTGGCTCAGAAACCAAAACAGACAAAAGCAACCAGGAAGACACTGAAACACCAATGTCCCCAATGTTTCCCTTTACTCACTATTTGTGTTTTATTTTCATAGTTTTAGTAACTACACATTGCACAAGAAACACTTAAATACATTAAAGCTACTATGAGGAACTTTTTATTTTATTTCGAGTCTGGTGGTCCCTGTGGACTAAAGTGGTAGTGTTTCTGAGCACCAGACTCCCTTTAGAAAACCTCTCCTTCTACTGCAGCAGGGTCTGACAGTCGGCCCCTCTCAGTCCTGGTGCTGCTACTGCCGGGAGCTGAGCTCTCCTCCTCCCTCCGGAGCTCCGACTGCAGGTCCAAGGCTGCAGTGAAGCCGGATCTGGGTCTGTCCACGGTGGACCGGTCTCTGCTGGAGGATCTGGGTCTGTCCACGGTGGACCGGTCTCGGCTTGAGGACCTGGGTCTGTCCACGGTGGACCGGTCTCTGCTGGAGGATCTGGCTCTGTCCTCGGTGGACCGGTCTCTGCTGGAGGATCTGGGTCTGTCCACGGTGGACCGGTCTCTGCTGGAGGATCTGGGTCTGTCCACGGTGGACCGGTCTCGGCTTGAGGATCTGGGTCTGTCCACGGTGGACCGGTCTCTGCTGGAGTCTGAGCTGAAGGAGTTTCTGGTGAACCTCCATGAGTTCATCTGGTTTCACCAGAATCCGACCCGGTGGCTCCGATGACGAGCATTAAGAATAACTCTATAGAAACAGACCATCTTCTCTCTGATGGTCTCTCTACTGATGGAGGTCTGATAGAGGATCAGGACTACACTGAGACTGGTTCATAGAGGATCAGGACTACACTGAGACTGGTTCATAGAGGATCAGGACTAAACTGAGACTGAATAAATATCTGAAGTCGTAGATATCGAGCATTAAACGTCAGCTTGATGTTTGGTTTCACTGGTGATTTTGTGGGTCGTTACCAGTTCAACCAAAGCTTCACCACAAAATCACATCTTTACAATATACAGCATCACAACATCCTTTGACAATTATATAAAAAGCCTAAATGAGGACTTTACAAATGGCCATTTTCAGAAAATTGACACCCACTCAGAACAAAATGATTGCTGACATTGAACTGAAACACATCGTGGGTTTGTTTTCGTTAACGTAATGAGTCATTCCCAAGTGCTCCATTTTCACTTTTTGGACCGTTTTTAAAAAATAACGACGCACAAACTTCAATTAGCTGAATACCCCCCCCCCCCCCGCATGTAACTGCATTTACTAATTGATTTAAAAGGAACCCGGGTCCTTGATCTCCGTAGGAACAGAGCTTTTTATTTACATAAAAAGAGCCCTATCTTTCGTGGTGAGGAGGCCCGAGTATTGATCCGCAGAAAGAATACATCTGTTTGGGATTCTCTGTATTCAGAGAGCAGCTGACAGAACGGCCTTGTGAGGGTTTGTTTGTACTTTATATCAATATAAAACATCCCACTCTGAAGCTCCATCTGCTCCGACGGCTCTCCGTGACCTGTGACCCCTCTGAGTGGAGCTATGTTTGTCTCCTGGCTTCTGATTTAGAAACATATTAATCACTTGAAGGAACCATATGCACGTGAACCCATTGTTAATTGTGTTACTATATTTATATTATATATATATTGAAAGGATAAGCTAATTAATGGGTTAGTCAATCGACACAAAAGTAATCAACACATATTTTTGATAATTAATGGTTGAAGTCGTTTTCATGGACTTACATGAAAACATCCTCTGCTTTTACCAGTTAGACTTTTCTTTGTGATTTTCTAAATTTTTTTACCTTTAATATACCAAATAATAAACGATTAACTGAGAAATAATCAACAGAGAATAAATGATTAGTTTCAGTATTGAAATCCGATATAAATCACATTGTTTGACGTCAAAGACTTTTAAAGCTGCATTAATATAATTAAGTAAGAAAGAGGAAACATAAGAACAAGCTATCAGACCCATAAAATCATAACATAGTTAAAAACTAACCACAATTTTGAGGAACTTTACTCGAGTATTTTCATTTTGTGCTACTTTCTGAGGCAAATATTGTACTTTTTGCTCTACTATACATTCATTTGACAACATTAGTTACTTTTAGATTCATAATAATAAAAAAATGAATCAACTAATAAATGAGGATGTAATATTATATATTTATTCAGAAGTTCATAAGTCAGTTTAAAATGAGCTCCACTTTTACCAGCTGCAACATTAAAGTGATTAACACATAAATGCATAATATAATATGTATTATTCTTCACAAGTACTTTTACTTTTGGTACTTTAAGTACATTTTGATGCTTAGACTAACTCGTACTAACATTTTGAATGCAGGACTTTTACTTCTTACAGAGTACTTCTTCACTGTGGTATTACCGCTTTAACTGATGTGTTCACACTATGAGCGACAGAAGCGACAAGTGTGTCCAGCTACGTTATCGTTTAAGTGTTGAAACGTTGTTGACGTAGTTACGGTGTTAAATAGCACCGGGAGGTGGCTAACGACATTTTTCTACATGGAGCAGAGCAGAGTGAAACAAAAACATAATATGCATTATTAAAATACTTATACTTGTCTCTGCTTGTAGCTCTGTTTTTGGTCTCCACCACCTGCTGGTGTAAATATCTGTCTCTTTAGCTGCTAAATGCTCCACTTTGTTCACCAGCTGGTCTCTACCTGAGTCTGTATGCTGTTTGGTTCTGTCCAGAGGATTAATCTGATTTTTAATTTTGTTTTAAAACAGCTGGCTGCAGGAAACGAGGCTGATGAGACTGAATCAAAACAGTAAATGTGACGAAAAACCAACAAAATGAGTTAAAAGAAGCAATAGAGGAACATTTCAATATTGAGTCATTTGATTACATTTTTGTACCCCCAAAAATATTGTTGACAAAACAACATAACTGCAGATATTCATATGTATATTTTCTAAAAACAATTGCCCAAAATCAAAAATTTCCGTGAAGGAGCTTATTAATCTGTAAATAACACAACACCTTCTGTCCTGGGATCCCTCTTCCGTGACGGACAGACGTGTAATAGATTTGAATGTGTACAGAACAAACCGATATAATAAAATCACGGGTTTAGAGAATCCTAAAATGTTTAATTGTGAAGCCAGACGGTTCAAATCTCTGCTGTCAAAACCCCGAACAATGACAGGAATCAGTAATAGAAACATTACGGCACCCCGGTGTTGTAGCTGGAGGGTGTGTGTGTGTGTGTGTGTGTGTGTGTGTGTGTGTGTATGTGCAGACCTGAATCAATAAGGGTCGTCTGAAGTCCTCATGAAGTGACAGAGGTTTGAAAAGGTTTTTGGACGGCGGCAGCTGAGGCCTGCAGCCGGATTAACCCCCTCCGAACCCCACAGTTGGACAACTTGTTTCATTGCCTAATGGAGCTGCAGGCGAGGGGGATTACTGCGATGGCAGACCATGACGAGAAGTCTCTCACCTCAAAGATGATGTGAGGACACCAAAATCTTCTGGCCTTTTTGACAGGTCATTATCTCCCAGCAGACGTGGAGGGGAGCTCCCTATAGGCCCTTCCTGCAGCTGGAAACATGGTTACAAATCCAGAGCGAAGGAGAGGAGGCCATGTTTTAGAGAGCGTCTCTCCGTCAGTCTGCTGCTTTGAGAAGCAGGTGTGTCCTTAAAGTTAAGAAACAAGACATTCCTCTGATGGGTAAAGAGTGACTCAACACTCCAGAGACGTTTGCTTAATCAGCTCCACTCTCTCTGAGAGTGATCACAGTCATTGTTGGTAAAATACATACACACATAACGGTCCCTCCACGTGCTTCATAACTAGTAACTTAAGCCGCTGAGCTCAGCTTAAAGAAACATCTTGTTCCAAAACACACAACACATCTAAAGATGACTTATTATTAACTCCTTGTATCATTTGGGAATTATGGGTTTTAGCAATTTAGGTCAAACTTAAAGAAAATGTCGTAAAACTGTGTTTGTGTGACGATGTGTTCTCAATAGATTCAAAGTGGGAAGATATATTTCGGAAGTAAAATTCACATATATTTTTCCTAATGACGGTGTTCAGTAGTGAAGATTAACAACTGGTTAGAAAACATCTTGTTCTTTGAATAAAAATAAAAACAATGAGGGAAAGTTAACTACGACTCCCAAGGTGCATTGCGGTCGACAAACGTCCAATCAGTGAGCTTAAGTCACTTCAGGTTTCAGGTCGTTTTCAGGAAGTTAAAACCTGTTGTTTTTTTCATCCTCGTTCTTTCTTGTTTGTTTCTAGAAGAGGAAAAAAACGAAGGCGCTGAAAAAGATACGAATCTCCGTCCCGTCCCAGATGGTTCGGCGTCGAGATGAGCCGTGATCGAATTTCCATCTCCGGTAAAGCGACTAAGTGAGCAGATTAAATTTTCATCTGCGTCTAGGGTTTAAGAAATTAAGACGGTGCTGTAACAGAGATGAGGCGTGATTGCTGCTGAATGAGATTATTTCTCATGGATGAAATTCAGTCACCGTGAAAATAATGATTTCATTTTTTGTTTGTCTTCAACACAAAGTGTTTCATTAAATATATTCTGGAGCTAAAACAAGAACAAAATGATCGATTCTTAGCTCTTCAGACATAATGTAAATACATAAATATACTTTTTAAAGTAAGTATTCGTCTCTTTAATAGTGTAACATTACTGAATTATTAATACTTTTGTACTATAAAGCAGCATTTTATAGATTAACTGATTCATCAGGATCAGAACTATTCTGAAGTCGGTTTTTCACAAAAATAAAAAATTAACAGGAAATGGAAAAATTACGATTAAAATATTTGTACGTACAATAGAACATAACTTTAAAATTTGAAAGCTGTACGTTTTAATGCAGGATGTGTATTTTAATAAGTAGTTTAATTTAAACCAGTATATAATATTTTATAAGCTCATCATATGTTGTTATTATCAGAACCAGGACGGTAAAATGCAGTAAAATGAGAGATTTTCTAAAGATGCTCTGGTGATCAGAAACACTACCAGTTCTGTCCACAGGGGCCGCCAAAATACACAGAATAAAACGTTCCAAGAATTATATCTTAAGTCTTTGGTTTCAAGATAAATATGTATAGATTCAGTTCTTTGAGTGTGGTTGTAGTTCTTTCTGAATTTTTGAATTCTGCGGTCGGTAAAATGGTAAACATGGTAAAATAATACAAATATATATATGTCCCATAAACTATGTATAATTTCAATCTATGGAATAAAAGTTGCTCATAAATTCACTCAAGAATAGATTTCATTTAATCACAATTTGATTGATATTCTCCATATCTCCAAGCCATATTATATCCATCCATTCCATCCATTATCCAAACCGCTTATCCTGTTCAGGGTCGCGGGGCGCTGGAGCCGATCCCAGCTGACATTGGGCGAAGGCAGGGACAGGTCGCCCTGGACAGGTCGCCAGTTCATCGCAGGGCACATGTAGAGACAGACAAACATTCACGCTCACATTCACACCTACGGGCAATTTCGAGTCTCCAAATAACCTAAGCTGCATGTCTTTGGACTGTGGGAGAAACCCGGAGAACATTATATATATATATAATTATATGTCCTATAAACTTGTATTATTTTCATCTATGTAATAAAACCAGACAAGAATACATTGTTCTTTGGTTCTTTTTATATTTATAACATCTATAACTTTTCACAGAGAGAAGTCGGACTGGAAACGATGCAGAAAGTCGACTGAGATGTTCGTCACTTCACCGTCAGCAGAACTGTGAAATGAAGGTGTGACTGGACTGAACTGCGGTGCATCCAGATTAGAAGTAACCCTTTCTGTCTCCTGCTGAGCCCTGATCAGCCTCCATCCTGTCTGGGCACGCCACCGCTACCACCACCAGCACCACCAGGGCGTCTGGTTCACAGCTCTGGTGGGAACGGTGCTGACAGATAACCCTCCTCCTCCCCGCCGTATTAACAAACCACATAACAGCACACAGCAGCGCCTCCCGAGTTATGAGAAAAGCACTTCGTGTGATCATTAGAGAGAGAGGCATCTCCACCGGGGCTCGGCACAATACAGCCGAAACCCTCCGCCGGGGTCTGGTGGAAGGAGCGACCGCTCCAGCGGGCGGCTAATGAAGGCTGAGAGGACCTGTGGCGGCTCGGTAATTGAACCTCGGGGACATTCTCACACTCTACATCAGCATTCTGCTTCTCCTGAAGTTACAGGCAGCGTCGCTCTGTTGCTGCTGCTGGTTTTTTAATGCGCACTGTGGTGCATCATGGGATGGATCACTGGTTTTGACTGAAGGGGGAAGAAAGTCATGAGCTTTAACCCTTTGAACCCCAAAGCAGTTTGGCTTCTGTCACATTTCTCTCTCTGTGGCTTTGATTTTCACTGCAATATATAAGTCGCCTCTATAGAAACAGAACAATCAAGACTAGAAGAAGAGAGAACTCAAACATGTGTTTAGTGCAGAATAACACAGTTATAATGCCATAAATCACAAAATAACGCAAGTTAAATTTCTTTGATAATATATTTTACAAACATTTTCAAACAATGGAATCTATATATCCAACATTAAGGTAAGTGTGTATTTGACTCTAAATGGACCATAATGTACTAAATGAACATCATGCTGTATTGAAGAAGACTTGAAACTAGAGATTGAGACCATAAACTCATGTTTACAATGTTTACTGAGGTAATAAATCAAGAGAGAAGTAGAGTCATTTTCTCATAGACTTCTATACAACCAGAGGAGTCGCCCCCTGATGGTCATTAGAGAGAATGCAGCTATAAGACACATCGGCTTTACTCGGCAGAACCGGAGGTTGCAGCCTGGGATTGACTCACTTTTAGAGCCCCAAGTGGACATTCGAGGAACGGCTTTTTTTTTTGGCCATGGTGCTTTCATGTCATTGCCACTTACTCAGAGCAGCGTGACAAGATGAAAAACCAGCCTCGGTGCCATCACTTCTTGGCACCATTTGAGACAGAAACAGACAAGCCGGGAGATGTCTACCATGTCTGTCCCCCACAGATGGCTCTCTGTCCGCTGGCTGGACCGGGCGCTGCGCTGGACGCCACCGTGCCGGTTGCCAAATCACTCCCTGGCACAGCTCCCTCATCTCATCTCCTGTAAATAAATAACAACAACAAAACAGCAACAATAGGGTGAGACCGGATCGGCCACCTGCTGGTTGTCTGTGTTTGGCGAGGTGCAGGTGTGGGCTACGTTTAGGTCGATCGCTAAAAGCCTTTTTTTTTCTCCTACAATTTTTTTTATTGTTGACACCGGCTCAGATGGGGAAAACACAATCGCAAATAATTAACCAAAAGGGGGCTGAATTAAAGGGGGACTTAATGTGAGACGGGGCGGCGGATGACTCACTTTGCATTAGGCTTTGAAGACGATTCCCTCGCGGCCCGGCGTCGGCATTAAAAGCCCGGTGCGTCTTGGCACCTCGCTCAATAGAAAAAGCCGGCGGTTGGTTTTTCGCTGCATTAGCGCTGAGCCCCTTTGTTCTCCCGAAGGGCCGTCAAATGGAGAGACGTTATATAGATACATTCCCCCTCAAAGAAAGCTGGGCACCGGCAGGATGAAGCAGCTCAGAGTATTAGAGCTGCAAGTATTCAATTCATCCATTTGTAAACACGGAACCAACACGACTGACGGACAACTCAGAGGTCCTACGAGAGGATTTAAAGTTCAATTTCCGTCTTGTTATTCTCCTTTTGTTTGTCATATTTCTTCCTTTTTTTTTTGCTGCACTCTGATTAAATGCTTTCATGTGTGACGCACCAGTATTCAGCAGGCAAGGGAAATTAATTCCTTATTTCACTTTGCCACGACATGACAGAAGTGCTCTGGAGAGCACTTAAAATATTCAGCAGATTGTGGGTGTTGTTTAGTTCCGCAAATGTTTCACAGAAAAGAGAGACGCTCTGAAAAGGAGACGCTTTTAATCTCAATGTAAAGTGTATCTTTGTTTGGTTTCAGGTGGACGTTCACCGGACGTCTTCATACATGTGTTATGTTCACCAATCAGGCGGCAACCTCCGGTTCTGCCGAGTGAAGCCGATGCTTCATGTGTTAAAGCTGCATTCTCTCTAGTGTCCACCAGGGGGCGACTCCTCTGGTTGTATAGAAGTCTATGAGAAAATGACTCTACTTCTCTCTTAATTTATTCCCTCAGTAAACATTGTAGGAGGAGGAGTTTTTCTCTGTTTAGATTTCACTGTTAACTGAACATATCTGGGGGTTTTAGATTTTTATTTTGTTGATATCTTAATTACTATTAACTTGAGAATGGACTTAATAAAGTGCAAGCATATTAACACAATACAACAGCATTTTGAACTACTTGATGTATATATATTGACATTCTGTATCGGTATTAGTATGATGGCAGCATTTATTTACTCTTTTGCTTTAACATTTAAAAGGTTATGATAGCTTCAAAACAATCACCGTGTTGTTGTGTTATCTGTAAGCAGAATAACCCTACTGCTGCTTCGGTCCCAGCCGGGCCCCTCCCCGGCCCCCCCGGGGGTCCCGCAGGAGATCAGGTCAGCCCGGCCCTGTGGACGGTTACCTGGCAGCCGGTGCAGCGGGGAGGTTGAAGGTCCCTGAACGCAGCAGCACTCAGCACTTCGTCCCACTGATCCTCCTCACTGCATCAGCTCCATCTGTGGCCACAGTCTCAGGAAGATTATGTTACATCTACAGTCTCTCTGAGCTCTCACATTTTAAACTGAGTCCCTCCTGGAAGAGAAGATATACTGTACAATAAAACTACTGGTGATGAATACATCAGTTCAGTTTTCATCAGAAAATGACAGACACATAAAAATGGACATGAAGGCAGCTAACAATTTAAATTACATTATGAATATAATATCAGAGTTAACGTTAATTACAGATGCATCTTTCCGACCAAGCTAGCTAGCTATTGCTAGCGTTTGCTATGCTAACGGTATCTGGGCCCGTCCATGGATGTATAATAAGGACGCGGATGTTGTAATTCCACCGTTTGGCCACTATGTCAAATTATCTTCAAAGCCCTTGCTCCACCCATCACCTCCACCCTCTCGTCCAAATATGGTCACTTCTGGTCTCAGACTACAATTACCACCTCACGGTTTAACGCCTCCGGCGACCAGTCAAGTGTCAGCTTACATATGTCCAAAATAATTTTATCCTAATTGATATTGTGTGAAATTGTCATAAACAACATATGAATTCTCAAGGCGTTCCTCAGATATTTATTTTCTTGAGAATGGGACAGACGTTGAGGTCACAGTGAACTTGATCTTTGACCACCAAAATCTAATCCATTCATCCGGATGGACGACCTGAAAACACAATGCCTACAGCCACGGCTATCGCCTGCACGGGGGCATAAAAACCAAGATGGCGACGGTCAAAATGCCGAATGCGAGGCTTCAAAACCAACGGCAGACAGTCACTACGTCCAGTTCTTTTATGCCCACTGAACATTACCTGATTAGCAGCAAACAGCAGACAGACTCAGTTAGAGACACAGTGGAGCATTTAGCAGCTAAAGACAGATATTTACACCAGCAGGTGGTGGAGAACAAAAGCAGAGCTACAAGAGAGAGAATATTGGATTCATTCAGTGGGGATTTATTTTGGTGCAGATTCATTTTTTTGTCAAATACTTCCTACGATAGTGAGACGGGCATTTTTGGTACTTTTTGAACTGCTGAATGTCCTGGAATAAAAACTCGTTTTTTGATGGGCATGTGTGTTTTCATGCAGATTTTATTTTTTTTAAAATTATAAACCCAGTCATTGATTTATTGTTAGAAAACGATGAAGAAGCTGGTGAACATAGTGGAGCATTTAGCAACTAAAGAGACATATTTTTCCCTCAGGAGGTGGTGGGGACCAAAAACAGAGCAAAAAGAGAGACAATATTAGATTCACATTCATGTCAAATAATTCTTAATATAGTGAGACAGGTATTTCTGGTACTTTTTGAACTATTGATTGTCCTGGAATGAAAACATCCTGAAGATTACATTTTGTTTCTAAGTTACAGACCCAGTCATTGATTTATTGTTAGAATAACGATGAAGAGGCTTATGCTGCCTCAGCAGATGGTGACGCTCTCTTTCTTGTGACCTTTGGAGGTTTGGCCCTCGGCGGCTCCCAGAGTTCAGGCATCATACGTTCTGAAGAAAAGATTTTCTGCTCCATCCAGCAGCAGATAGAGACGCATCCAAACCCCCGGACACGGTGGCTGCTCACCTCAGATATCCTCCTCGAGCCACGTAGCCAAATAAGAGCAGCACTCCTCCTGGCCTCCTTTCATCCCAGAGTCCCTTCCCCTTTTCTTTCATTACGACTGAAGGAGTGTCTGTCTGTGTGTGTTGCAGTGGGGGGGTTAAAAGAGAGAGGTGGGGGGTGCAGTGAAAGAAAATGGAGTCCTGTGTGCTAGCTAGCAGCAACAGCTTTTTTTAAATCCTAGCCCCAAGCCGTACTGTGCACTGAAGCAAGCTATTACATGGCAACAATTAAAGAGGCTGGAGCGCAGCACCTGGTCCTCCCCACTCGCCGGCCTTCAGTGGCAGCTGACTATACAGTCCAACCCCTCACACCCCCCCCCCCCCCCCCCCCCCTCCTCCGCCAGGTGGTTCCACTTCAATCACATTAGCTAGTCACTGTAGGGTTAATAAAGACCCCTCCCTCCCGTCCCTCTCTGGTTTTTTTCTGCAGCGAATCTGAAGATGGAGCTTTTTAAAACTCATTAAAATTAAGAATCCCTCCGCCCGGCGCTGGATAATTAAAGTAGGAGCAGGACGAGCTCCTTGGAATCCAGGGCTAATGTTTCAGGGGGGGGGTTGTCAAAGAGGAGGGGGTGGGGGTCCCTATCGGCTTAGTAGTCCATTTGTACAAAGAGCTGAGGATCATAATAGACCTTTTCATGGATAGACAAAACAGATGGAGGCCAATTGAAATGAGACAGGCAGGGAGACTGTACATATCTGTCCGGATACTGGCGATGTGGAGGGATTCACACAAAAAACAAGTGGCGAGCCAGAAGTAGCAGCGAGCGACGGGGACGAACAAAAGCGTTATCACCCTAAAAACAGCTTGGAAAACCAAAAGCTGTAAATAAAGGAGTTTTTTGGGCCGAGTGTGTCAGGCTCACAATCAATAGTCATTTGTAAGAAAGCAGATGTATGCAGTGACATTTAATGCAGCTCGGCCTCCTTTCAGCAGGATGTTAATGGCGCGTTCCTTAACTAACCTCCTGTTGCTTTGTTGTTGTTGTCGATCTTTTTATTTTTGTAAAAAATAAATTTAAAAAAGTTACATCCTTTTAACCTTTATTCTTTTCAAAGGAAGATGCCTTTTGTTTGTTCACAAAAAAAAAATAGATTTTTGAGGGGTTCAGGTGTCACTTTTAAATGTTTAAGCAATTAATAATTATTTGACCTAAAAACAACAAAAGTATCATTCATGTAGTTTTGTGAAAGGAAAATCAATGTGAAAGGATCAAAAGAAACTTGTGTTTAGGGGGAGTTTTGAACCCTTTAACACCCAGTTTCCCTTTTGTAATGCCCTTATTATATTACATTGTTGTTTAAATCATATCATTCCAAAAATATATATATATTCTTTATCAGCAATATGATGTTATTAAATTAAATGTATTAATTAAACGTTATATAGTAGGTAACTGGATTGCAGGGAGTCGCTAAACTAACACAAATCCAGGTTAAATTGACAAAATTTATTAAAATTAAAGAAAAAAATCTTCTATTATCCAAAATATGACGGACATGAAATGATCGTGAAAGCATCCACAGACGAGGTAATATATTCAAGTTTTATTAATGTCATGTTTATTCACGTCATTTCATTCTGTTAAAATTGACCCATGGCTAAGCCCCGCCCCCTGCTGATACTGCATGGAGCCCACACTGTCACTAACTGCACTCCCTCAATATATATTATCTAAGTTTTGAGGGAAACAAAAAAAGTGATTTTTGAGAAAAGTAGACAGAATTATCTACAATATGTGTTAACTCTAACCCCTAACCCTACCAAATAGACATGGATCCTCCCCTAACAGGGGACCCAACTGATCCCCACCCAAACGATCCTCCAACTACCCCAGTATACGCCAAATACTAGCCACGGACCAGATATGGTCCCCCCGACAAGAGCAGACCCGAACAACACCCCATCAAAATGGGTCTTTCCTCAACCGGGATGTTTCATGGTTCCAGGTACAACCATCTACCAGCAACCCACGACAGACACAAGGTCCACACCCAATTCACAGCAAAAGACCTTTACCAAATGGACATAGATCCTTCCTTAGCAGGGGCCCTGTTCGATCTCCACCGAAACGGTCCTCCAACTACCCAGATACAGGTCAAAAACCATCCACAAACCGGACACAATCTCCCCGAGAGGACCAAGTCCAAACAACACCCCGTAGGTCCCAGTCAAGACCATCTACCAGCTACGCACAACCAACACAGGACTCACACCCAATCCTCTACAAAAGAGCTTCACCTAAAAGACATCGATCCTCCCCTTACGAGGACGCTAGCATACTCCCACACAAACAATCCCTCAACTACTCCAGTACGCACCAAGATCCGTCCGCTAACCGGTCCCTAGGTCGGCTTCCAGCACTTCAGATAAACCCCCAACCCAGATCAGGATCACCTATCCCTAATCTCCCTATATTTCCCACCACCTACTCCGAAGGACCACAAACAACATCCATGGGTAATCCCCCGGTAGGATACGCATCCTCAACCTCTCACCCGCACCAAGGTGCCTCAATGGAAAACACAACCCATGACACCGAAATGGAAGAGCCTCTGCCACCCCATCAAGACAGAAGGCCCCATTCCTGGTCAATCCTTAACTCTAGGGAACTATTAAGAAGAAGCGGTCTCTCACTACTACCTCTCCGGATTAGATCTTCACCACCTAGGACCCAACCTATACTACCTACCACTGGAAACTTGAAGAATAACAGAGGAGCAGGGTGGCATCCTGGAAATAGCACAGTGGCACAAACGCCACCTCAACCACCACAAAGATCACCACGGAACCAACAACCCCCTGAAACCACCAACACCCCACCAGGCACCTCCATATCCCTTACAATGGCGGACTTCGACCTCATTCCCTCTCCCCAACAGCACAAATTTACACGCCACGAACACAAGGGTAACAAAAACGCAAACTGGTCCCTTCATCCTACTAGACCTGTTCTGATTATTGGGGACTCAAACATTGCCCGTCTGCCAACTATCCCCGATGACCGTGTTCAGGTGGATAGTTACCCTGGAAGTAATATAGCACAAGCCACCTTTCTCTTAAGAAACAAAACCCCGACCTCCTCCGCAGTCAACAAAGTGGTACTATCATTCGGAATAAATGACATAAGCCATGTAAACACCATCCCCCTGGTACAAAGAATAAATAAACTACCATCTTCAGCCAAGGCCACCTTCCCACACGTGGAAATCCACATCCCAATTCTCAATGCTTCCCCGAGACTGGGGAAAACTTCAAGAAAAAACATCACTGCCCTCAACCGCATCATAGCGGAGACCCATAACCCCATCCCTCACCTCAACAGAGAGGCTTTCCTAACGGAAACAGACTGACAGTCCACTGTATCCACTGGACACAAAGAACAGCAGTAGAAATGTGGAACCACTGGAGGTCTTTTTTAGAATTGGAAACCCACCCCCAACTAACCCCCTCCTGAGGACCGACAAATCTATAATAAACCTCTCCTCCACCCTCCACCTAGGACCAATACAACACAAGCGCCTGGAAAAAGGCCTCTCATTCATCCCCACACCGGAAAACAACAAAACCAAAAACAAACCCTGAAGACACAGCTATCCACCTACCACCGAAGACTCAAACTCAGCACCTTCTTCGAAGACAGATCCATTAAAGAACCCCTACCCTTTCACCCACGCTCAACCTGGGAACCAAATCCATCAACTCTCCCAAAGGAACTCCTCAACCTCTTCAATATGGATAGAGACACGTTAAAAAACATGAGACGTATAAAGGAAAAAGACAATCTCACCAAACAGGAACGCCAGTGGATCAAACGACGGACTTACCTCCTCTGATGAGGGCGGGGACACCTCCATTAGGAGACCCGCTAGGACACCTGTCAAGTATAAAAAATAGATAATATATAATACAAACCCACTCTTGAGAACGACATGTGTGTTAAGCCTAAAAATTGTGAGCCCGTGCATTCTGACTGCCTAAGGGCAGCCAGAGTTTCTCTTTTCCCCTGCATCTAACTCCAACCCTCTGGAAGAGATGCTGTTCAGCAACTTCCTGAAGTTGTAGGCCACTGTGTTCAACAGCTCGTTGGCCATTATGTTGTACAGGTCTTTTAGAAGAAGCCTGCGGTCCGGATTGGTGTTGCTGGCAGGCAAGGCAGTCATTAGAAGATGGTAGCCACCATCGACATATCCCACAGTGTGGCCAACCGCATTCCGGAGTGCCCTTTCGCCTTCTTGGCTGTAAGCGCTGAGGTCCACGTGTTTTAAAAAAAATAATAATAATGGCCCTTGAGTGTGTTCGGGAAGAGGCGTGGTAGTAGGAGATAGTGCAGGCCACCCAGCAAGCCTTGAACTTTCCGAAACTCCACTACCATCCCATCAATATCAAACATATATTTGATAAAAACATGTGGGTACAACACCGTAGTGCAGTGCACTGGCACGTGCAAATCCGCATGCATGAAATCTTTCACTTGTTCATACATTTCAAATGTATCCAGGAGATTGGTTGTGTTTTCAACACCCACATCATACAGCTCATCATCGACATCCATCCTGCTGCTCTTGCAGCACTGCACTGACAGAAATGCTCACAGGCTGTGTGTGAGAACCCGCCCCCTAAAATCCGAAATAAATTCCTCTTATTGAATGGCAGTCTATGGCAGCTATACCAAAGGAAAGAGCTAGATATGGCAAAATTGGATGCCATTAGCACCAGCATAGGACAAACACACACACTAAATTTCGTAAGTCTAGCACTAACTCCTCAAACGTTATTAATTATTTAAGGGTCGGGTTACGGTCACGAACCCCGCGATGGGTAAGTGTGTGCAAAATTCATAACTCCACTCTGCTTGCTCCAACTAACCTGGAATCGTGTGTGCACACATATCAGGCTCCCCTTCACTAATACCCTGAGAGCCAACTGCCTACCACCTACCCAAGTAGGTTTTACTAACCACAACCAGTCGTAGAGCTCAGGGTGTGTGAATAGCTTATGGTTTGATCCTAGGCAGCAGCTAGAGGCACCAAACTTACTATAAAGGTGTGAGGGCATGCTAGGAATACACACACCAAGTTTCGGGAGGCTAGCACCAAGTAGCCAAGAGCTATACACCATCTAAGCCTCTTTACCATATATGGTGAAGGGGATGTATTACCCCTTCCCAAGGGCCTGGTACCAATCGAACCGCAATGGCCACATTAGTGGGGATAGAGCCCACTTCCAAGGCTCTAGGACCTTCCTATCAAAAGTTATCCCAGAAGAGCCCATGAGCCAATTTGGATTTAGGGTTAAGTTGGTTTCAACCCCTTAAAGCAGGGGTCTTCAACGTTTTTCAGGCCAAGGACCCCCAAACGGATAGAGAGATGGAGCAGGGACCCCCGACTATATATATTGTATAAAATTGTGTTTTATATTAAATGGGCCTAGTACCGTGTATAAACATACCTCTTTATTGTGCATTCAATACTAAGCTATTCAAATAATACACAGGTTCATATATTCATGTTTTTATTTTAAACATGTGCAAGGTACAGTGAGTAGGGTGGCCGTGCCACTGCCATTCATAAACATACCTTGTCAGCTGATACCAATGCCAATATCAACATTGTCTGTCAATTGCATGATAATCATGCAAACAAGCTATTCAAATTAATGTTTTTATTTTAAACATAAATGTGGAAACGAAAAATGAGTGATGGCCTATTAGTGCCACTGCCATGCATAAACATACCTGTTATCTTGCATACAATACTGAACTATTAAAATAATGGACAGATTCATGTTTAGAGAAAAAAAAAAAAAAAGATTTTAATTGTCTAATCAACCAAAGATTTCGCGGACCCCCTGCAGTACCTCCGCGGACCCCCTAGGGGCCGCGGACCCCCTGTTGAAGACCTCTGCCTTAAAGGATATATCCAGGATGTCAAACTGATAAAGATAGAAGCTAAAGCTAATGCTAACAGTGTAAAAGTGAACCACCTCATCACCAGGAGATCGAGACAGAAGACAATGAAATTAATAAAAAAAACTGTTCCGTTTTATTCACTGTTACAATCATTTAAATACATTTAGTATACCTTCAGTAGCTAGCATAGCATAGACGTGCTAACGCTAATTAATGTGGTAACGTACTATGATAATGTTAGCTCCACAGGTTTTTACGTAGAAATAAAATGTTGCAATTAACGTTACGTTGGCTTGTTAACTTACCATTAGATGAGTCAATGACAGCTACTGTAGCTAACGTTCCATCGCAAATTCAATTCAATCAATACAAACAATAGTAAACGACAGAGTGGCTCTCTGACTTCCTTCCTCACACTCATCATGTATCATCCGTTGTTTCCCAAGAGGTTAAAACAACTAAAAGGGGTAAAGAGGACGTGACCCCCATCAACTGGCAACCAAAGAAATGCTCAGTTACCCCAACATAGTCTCAAACAACCGTTTGTATGATATCTTACAAAAAAGTTACTCCTCATTTTTCGTGCGTTTTTCTACACAAGTCCGGCAAAACGTGTTGATTTCCACATACGGTCTTTTCGACAATAAACTACCGGCCTCACAGGAAACAATTTAGTTACAGCCGATTTATTTTCTATAGCTACGAATGTATGATAACAGCCTGGGTACCTTGGATAAAATAACAGATTTCTCTGGGTTCAAACATTGGTTGGAAACATTTGGGATAATATAAGTACACAACTATATAAAATATATAACTCATGTCTCGTCATTTTTAGACATTTTAATGCAGACATGTTTCCTTTTCTGTAATACTGTGGTTCAATAAGAGTCTTTTGTTTGTTTCTCTTTTATCAACAGAATAAAAACCCTCTTTACAAACCGGGATACTACACATCGAGTCTCTGGATGTAACTTCACTGTATTTCATGTCTGCCTTCCTCAGAAGCATCACGAGACACATCAAAGCCTCGAGGCCGAGATGGAGGAGGAGGAGGAGGAGGAGGAGGGAACGCAGAATGATCCTCACTTTAATCTTCTTTATCCGCTGATGTGAGGATGGAGCGTCCCGAATTCCATTTATAAGAAAAATACTGATGCAAAAAGGCTGAGCGTGTCTTTATACCACAGTGAACAAATTGGGATGCAAATGCGCCGCCTTTGAACTGTGTAAAGTGGCATAATGGGATGATCCATAAATTATTAATCAGTGTTGGTTTAGAGCTGAAAACCCAGAGGACGGCTGACATCAGCACTGCACATGAACCACACCGAAGAGATGAGCGTTTCCTCCTCTGGTTGTCGTTTCTTAACAACTGACTGTAAAAAATTTGCAGATTTGCAACTTTTTGTGTCTTGAAATGGGTTTCAATGTTCAATAAACGTGTTAAGTGATGGCAACTTTACATTTTTCAATAATTTTATTGCGTTAGTCACCTTTACTAGGTTCTGTGTCAGATGTCATGGTGACACAAACTCAAGAGTTTCAAAAGAAATATACTATAACTGCTATTTTCTGCATTTACAGGCATTAAGTGAAATTAGAATAAAGTCAATTGATTGAAATAAATACATTTGCATAAAACAAATATAGGACAGAACTCTATTTAACCCGAGGGGAAATTGTTGTACAGTCGTATAAAATATCAATAAAATATCAATAAACAGAAATCCAAAATACGCACAGTAAAAATATATAAACACAGGTAACAGTTAGCTTTTATCTCAAGATGCTCCTTGGTGAAGCATCTGTCATCAATCTATCAATCAACAAAACATGAATTATGTGACGTATATGATTCTAATGTGATTAAAGGTGTGAAAAGATTCATGAATATAGAGCTGCTTAACATTAGACAGGTTTCCATCCAAATGTTGGGCAAATTTTAACTAAAATTCAGAGAAAATTGGCAATAGAAAATGCAAACGAATGCTTGTTTCCATCCACTAATGTTATTTGATGATCATGGAAATGAGCCGTAGGTGGCGCTAAATTAAAACCATTGAATTACTGCAGAATAAACCTGTAGTGGAGCATTTAGCAGCTAAAGAGACAGATAATTCCCTCAGGAGGTGGTGGAGACCAAAAACAGAGATAAAACAGATAAAACATAGAGAATATTTGACGTACATCCATCAGGGGCCACGAACACAAAGACTCCTGATGAATCATGTTGATCTGTAACTGATGGATGTGTAATCAAACTGTCTAACAATTTCATTATATCAACACACTGCATCCAGGTGGACAGGTGGAGCACAAAGTCCCCAAAAAAACATTAACTGTTGGTTGTAAAGTTTACGTATTTCTGTGATGAACCAGGTGAGAGTTTGAACATTTATATTATAGCCGTCCTCTCCGGCCGACATCTGGATGCTCAGAGGACAAAGTTTAGAGATATTTTTGTGAGTAAATCAAACTAAAACCATAAAAGTAGGAAGACAAAACATGGATTTTGAAAAGTGGAATGTTATTTGACCAAACAAATCATTTTGTTAAACAAATTTAGGCAAAAACAGTGCCACAGTAAATAATACCAATTTGTATTATTTCAAAGCTCATTGATGTAATATTTAATGTTTTAAAATTTTAACTTTCTTGACAGTGTTTACTGTCTTCTCTGCTGAAGCCTGACTGGCTGTTTAAATAAAATATATATACGTTCTGAAAACCACAATCAGCTCATCAACGGTCCATTCGTCTCACTCGTCTTCAGAGTCAAATTAAGAGGAGACGCCTTTTCAGCTGGTTTTGTCACGCCGAGCACAAAGGAACGTCTCCAGGTGGCACTAATCTCCTTCTACCTGCCGTCGGGGGGGGGGGGCTCTAACATTGTTTGGGAAACTGGATTAGCGACGCTTGGAGTGACTCGGCATTATTGTGTTGCGTTGTGGAACTTCCCAACGCCCCCCCCCCCCCGACATTTCCACGGGGATCCACGCCACATGCTGTCCGGGCTAGCGCGCTAGCTAGCGGGCAGGAGAGGCCAGCGTTGTGGCTGATGGGCTGGCAGGCTGCCGGGCCTCCGGGGCCAGAGCACGCTGCAAGAAATGACCCTCTGGGAAACTCTCAGAATCTGGCTTTTAATACAAGACTAATGAAAACAAAACATTTAGAGTTCTGACACTGAAATGTAAATGGATTTTTAACACAAATTCATAACATTCAGAGGATCTGAATGAGGAATAGTCTCTATTTTTATTAATGTTTATTATATTTTTTTCATTAGGGCATCATGGGGGTTCAACCCGCTCCTAAATACAATGTTTAAATGCTACATTTTTGCAGAAAATGTATTTTGATTGGATTATGTTCACTGATTCTCTATTTGGGAGGGTTGCATCTCGAGTCCTGCATGTCTTCAGGTTTATGATACTAAAACACTTTGTTTAAAGCGAAGGTTTGGTTTTAAAACAATGACCAGGCGTCCTTCTGAACACTGACACAGGTTTTTGTTTGCTGTAATTATTCCTCCTGTTGGATTCTTTCATTGTGTGCTTCGGATGCAAGTGTTTTAGTTATTTTAATACAAAATCCCCTCTCTCTGTTTCCCCGGACAGTCGCCGCGCTGAGCTGGACTGATTTTATTCTAAAAAGACGATTTCGTTGTTGAAACAGGCACGTGATTACTGTTTCAAGACACTTGTACAACTCGTGAATGTCCTTCACGATGAGAGAAAGACGGTGGTTTTGGTTAAATATCGAAAAAGTAAATGGAATCTGATCATGAAAAGAAGAATTTCCTGATCGCATTAAAACGGTTTTGACGACTCGTTCTGTCACCTTGATATTATTACAAACACAGTAGGCCTACGGCTCTTTTTTATTTTTATTTATCAAGAAAACAAGTTTTGGAAAACACTTACTCGTGATTAAATTAACCCAAAATGTGTCCAAAAAAAATACGTTTTTGTCTTTTAGATTAAAAAAAAACATTTCTCCCTCTGTGGAATCGACTGTTATTTGAACTTTAACTTGCAGCTCTCTGACTGAAGACGTTATTTTTAGCTCACTTGTCCAGACTTAAACATTTCTTGCAGCGTGTGTGTGGTGGCCAGACTCGGAGCAGCTGGTCAGTTAGCAGGCCACATCAGCGTCAGGCCGCCTCACTGATAATGGGATTAGTTTAAGCCAGGCAGCAGGGAAAGCAGAGAGGGGGGGGGGCAATCGCCACCGTACACACAAAACCCCGAAACCCTAAAACCCTGAAAGTGTTCGCTGCAGGGCTGTGATACTGCAGGTATGTCAGTCAGGCTTCTTCATATCTGTGTTCAGCAGGTGAATGAAGGAGAATCGGTCACGCTGACATCAGCACAATATTCCTTTCAGCAGAGCCGTTTAAAAAAATAATGAATGTGTTCAGAATGTGTCTGACAATCAAATGGTTTCCAATCAAATCTTAACAGCGGAAAAAATATTCAACCGTTTGCGCTTATTAGCGACTCATTAACTGTCTTCAAGGTCACACGAGTTAAAATTGAAATTAGTGTTGACGTGAAAAATCGAATTGACTCTTTAGATATTAAATTGATTTGCACCAAAGTGTACAGGGTTTTATAAATGGTCACATGGTGGCGCTAACAAATTATTGCAGATAAGCTGCTTGTGTTTGTACAGTCTCAGATACGAGACTCTTCACTTACACCTACGAAAAATAATGCCCCATAACTCATAGATATCTCACAAAATCAAGCGTTACGTTATCCACAAAATTTTGAACGAGGAAGGATGAAGATGGCTCAAACATTGATCATTAAGCTGTTTGTTCTTCATGTAAGACGAGAAGTCAACGTTGATTTGTTCGTCATGTAACTTCCGTACACTACGGTAGTTATTTTAACCCCAAAAAACTATCTTCTCCGAAACATAACTAAGTATTTTTGTTGCTTAAACCTAACTAAGTGTTTCACGACCTTTTCTTAAACCTAACTAAGTATTTTACGATCTTTTCTTAAATCAAACTAAGTATTTCATGATCTTTTCTGAAACCTAGCTAAGTATTTCACCATCTTTTCTAAAACGTAACTAAGTATTTTACGATATTTTCTTAAACCTAACTAAGTATTTCAGCATCTTTTCCTGAAGCTAACTATTTCACGATGTTTTCTTAAACGTAACTAAGTATTTCACGATCTTTTCTTCAATCTAACCAAGTACTTCATGATCTTTACCTAAACCCAACTTAAGTATTTAACAATCTTAAACGGAAGTTTATTTTGAAAAGACCGTATAAATGTAACGAGCGGAAATTGACACGTGTTGCTGGACTGTCGTAGGAAAATGCACAAAAAACGAGTAATAACTTTTCGTAAGATTTTATACGAACTGTTGTGTGACGACGTCATTCTTTATCTCTCTCCTCCCTCGTTTGCTGTAACCTCTTTACTCGTTATGCTCTAAACAAAGTGTTTACCAAAAACACTTATAAAAACAAAAACATAACATCATCTCTGTCAGCAGAACTGTCGAGGTGGATTTCTTGCAGTGCCCTCGGCTCACCTGCAGTGGAGGCGGTTGAACCACACTGGGCTCTAATAGGCTCACAGCAGCTCTATTATTGTAGCCAATCTCGCTCATCCGACCGCAGGCTTTAATGGCCGAAGTCTTTGCCGTGAGGGGGGGGGAGCGCTAATAGTGGCATCAATACGAACAGCAATTTTGTTGCGATGAGAAAGCCCTAAAGTCGACGTATTACTTCCACTAAAAACCAGGAGCAGCAGAAGCACTACCACGTAATTTCACCCTAAAAGCCCCCCGGCACTCCTGCTGAGGGCTGGAGAGGATTGAAGGGGGATTGATCTGTGAGAGTAGAAGGATGTGTGAAAGCCTACAGAGCCGCCTATTGATTTCAAGACGGCGTGGAGGATGAATCCATGATAACAAAAGGTCACCGCTCCTTAATCCCGGTCTTTAATCAGAGCAGAGATCCGTCCTCCCGCCGTCCCCTTCAGAACCGAGCCGAAGCCCACCTGAAACCTCCAAAAACGGGAGATTCACAAAGATGAAGGAGGAATATCTGCACTCTCTTAAAAAAAAGACAAAAGGTTTTGGTATCAAGTGGCAGAACGGAAATAAAACTGTTCACAAATATGTGAGACGTTACGTTGTCAAGCCGTCAGACCAACAGTGATGATCAGAAACTTTTTTACCAAGATGTCCTCCTCCCCAAAATACCACCACTTTCCAAAAATATTTGTTCTCACTTTTAAAATTGTCCTCATTTCCACAAAAAGTATCTTCACTTTTAAAAAATGCCCCCAATTTCCAAAACATGTTCTCGCTTTTTACTTTTTCAACAATATCCTCACCGTCTAGAAGACGTCCTCACTCTCCAGAAATGTCTTTCCCTCAGATGTGTTTTCTTTCCTTAAGACACTACAGGTGTAAACATTGTCATGTTAGAGATTTTCATCTTTTTTCTTAACACGTCTTCTTTCAGACAGACTAAATAAAACATGTCTGTAAAAGGTACCATTACATAATGCCTCATTTGCATATTTAAACATAACATCTCAGAAAACTTGCAATACAATAAACACTCCTGTTAATGTGAGTGATGAAGTGGTGAAGTTTCATGGTGATATCTGAGTTCATGTTGTGACCCTATTCACCTGTAGAGTCTTCTTAATGTGAGTGATGAAGTGGTGAAGTTTCATGGTGATATCTATGAGTTCATGTGTTCACCTGTAGAGTCTCTAAATGTCTGTAATGTAACTAAACGTCTCTTTAAAGGACGTTTCCTCTCAATGAGTTTGTTCTCAGACTCTGATGATAAATCTCCACTTCAGCAGCTCTTACATTCACCAAACTTCACTCTTTCATTCCTCTCTGTG
The DNA here is from genome assembly GCF_050575085.1 of Anarhichas minor. Lineage (NCBI taxonomy): Eukaryota > Metazoa > Chordata > Actinopteri > Perciformes > Anarhichadidae > Anarhichas > Anarhichas minor. The sequence goes on from NW_027466582.1 coordinate 554,524, forward strand.
TTCACACATCACTCACACACTCATTTATACACATTTAGTACTAAAAAAGAAGAACATTTTTATTTTTATGTCTGTTGACAGTGTTTTCTGATTTATGAATTGATACAAAGTGATATCATAAGTCCCCTTTGTAAAAACCTTTGACTCTAATATGTCAACAAAATTAAACAACAATTCTCACTTTTTAAAATTGTCCTCACTTAAAGAATCTTCACTTTGCAAAAAAGCCTCCAATTTCAAAAAGATGTTCTCACTTTTAAAAAATGTCTTCACTTTCCAATAAATCCTTCATTTTAATGTCCTCACTTTAAAAAAACTAGTCGTAATTTTCCCCCCAAAAAGTTTCTTCACTTTCCAAAAATGCCCCAATTTCCAAAAGATGTTCCCACTTTTCACTTTCCTAAAATGTCCTCCTGCACTTTCCACAAAATGTGTTAATTTCCCCCAAAATGTCCTCGCTTTTTTTTTTTGGTGTCAGATTTTCCAAAACAAGCTGTCCTTGCACACACACACACATGCACACACACACACACATTCATGCAGAAATTCATACACACACACTGCTGCACGCTAGAGTGCTAATGACTTCACATTGAAACGCACACACACACACACACACAGATTTCCCATGAGACACCTGACACATGCAGCTGCCTGTAGCTCTGACATGTTCATACATGTCATTCCGACATGTTTCGGACAAAACACACACACACAGACTTACTCAGGCCACTTTCGGGGACATCTGAAGGCCGTTTCAGGGGGAAAAGTGACGAATAAACACGGAAATACAAAATATTTGGCTGCCATAATTTCTCATCAAAACTATTTATACCGGCAGAGATTGCAACACTTTTAAAATGAAAAGGTTTGAATAGATGAAGAGGACCAACAACCAGGATCGCTGTATTGAAGAAGACTTGAAACTAGAGTCTGAGACCATAAACTCATGTTTACAATGTTTACTGAGGTAATACTGAGGTAATAAATCAAGAGAGTCATTTTCTCATAGACTTCTATACAACCAGAGGAGTCGCCCCCTGGTGGACACTAGAGAGAATGCAGCTTTAACACATGAAGCTTTGGATTTACTCTTCAGAACTGGAGGTTGCCGTCTGGTTCAGACTACAGAGCCTCTGTGTTGTTTTATATTATAGTGAACGTTATGATTATGTCCGTTTCACACGACCTGATTGGTTGATGCTTTAATTCGCGTTGTGAAAGCTAAAAAAACAACAACTTTGCTGCGTAACATTCATGTTCTGTGTGAAAGTACTCATGACAAAAACTACAGTTTGAATAACATAAACTGATGTGTAAAGGCCTTAACCTTAACCTATGACCCAAAAATCCCCTTTTCTCCCCCATTTGACAAAAGCAAACAAACTGATGTCTCCTGTTTTACATTTAATATTGTTAAATATCAGAGCAGCGTTTGACGATGTGACCCTGGAATGGACGGATTGTGTCTTTTAATTAGATCATTTATAATTACACAACATCGTTAAAAGAAGTTAACGAGTGAGGACGAGCTGTGCCAGTACGAGTTGAATTAACGAGAAGCAGCAGGGGGTCAAATCCTGGCCGAAAACACTAATGAGCTTGTTGAATAAACTCCAACCTAATTAAGGACTCTGTGTGTGTGTGTGTGTGTGTGTGTGTGTGATTGGTTTGTTCGTTTGTTTTGGAGGAGAAGCAATGACCTTTAAGGTTTCACATGTGTTCGTTATTTTAGATCATTTCTACATCATGTGAAAATGAATCACAGTAACACTGCACACACAAATAGTAGTAGAAGTACAAGTAGTATAGCAGTACTGTTTAAGCGTTACCTCGCGTGGTTAATTGCTTTTTTCCCCCGAGAGTTAGGCGAGATGAAGATTCGTAAAACCCTGATGTGTGTCAAGTACTGAACTGGAGCTAGGAGGCGATTAGCTTAGCTTAGCATAAAGACTGGAAGCAGGGGGAAACAGCTAGCCTAGCTCTGGCTGCACAAAAACAAAAAGCATAATTTTGTAGTTTTCATTATGCAAAAGTTACAATGTTATCACCCTGAAACCATTAACGGTCATATAGGTGGGGAAACCATGCTTCCAGTCTTTATGCTAAGCTAAGCTAAGTGTGCTAAGTCAGGTTTAGGAAAAGATGGTGGTTTGGGTTACCGAAGTATGCAGGTTATGTGAGAAATACATCAGCTGATTTTGCATTTCATTAAATGGGGAAAAACAACGGTCTCCTGGATTAAAGGTCGATGTTTGTCAGATCCGTCAACCTCCCCGTGTGGCTTGTGCGTTCTTTACACTTCCTGGTTCATGATTACATGAATATCCTATGAAATTGTTTTGTGGGATACCCACGAATTACGGCGCATAACTTTTTAGCTATGAACGCTGGATGCGAACAGCCTGATCAGAGTAACAGGTCACATTCTCGTTATGCAGATGAAGTCGTAGTGAACACGAGTCGTCCCTCCGTTAGCAGGCTGGACTTGAGGAGCTGCAGGGGCTGCTGGGAGTTTGACAGCTCTTGAGTTGGTGGTCGTGGCTGAGGCAGCAAGGGCTGCTGGGAGCTGCTGGTGCTCGTGGAACGATGCCTGAGCCGCCAGCAGCGCTCCTCCACTCTCTTCTTCTTCTGCGTTGGAAACAAGCTGACCCCCCCTCCCAACACACACTCACACACACGCTCGGCCAGCCGTGCTTTTGTCTGGCGTGTCCACATACATCTGTCATGCATGGCGGCGTTGGCACTGACAGTCTGCTATTGTTGCCCCCCCACACAAACCATGTTTACCCCCCTTCAGCAGGAGACGCAGCCACAGTTTGGGGTAATTTCTGGTCCTAATTACTTCACACACACACACACACACACACACATATATGCCAAAAATACTGATTAAATGCCCAAATCCTGTTAAAGGGAAGCTTCACTAAAACAATGTAATGTGAATATTCTAACGAGTCATTGTTCATTTCTAAATGACAGCTTTATCTCGCTGTTCTGTATTTAACGGTATATTATATTATGATAAAGCACAACAAGCTTTTATACTCTACAGAGGAAAACAAAGCAGCGGTTTAAAGGTTTGTATTTTTATGGAATAATGGTGAAAATATAAACACTGATTCGTACAGGAGGTTTATTTTAATTATACAATTAAAGACGTACCGCCTCCGCCAACCTGTCAAGTTGTAGTTTACATCCATGAGAGGCTGGAAGTAGAGGATGTTAAAATGTAAATAGTTTAATATTTATAACACGTAGAGCCTAATGTTTTTTTCCCAACATTAGTAACACTTGTGGGCACTTGGAAACATGTTGGATATATAGATTCCAGTGTAAGCCATGACTGTGCTGTTTCCATAGAGGTGCAGGACTTTAATACAGGCTACCGGGTTTAAAAAGTGATGCATTTGTGGGCTCTTGGAAATCCAAACATTACTATGTTCTGCTTAATGCTAAACAAAGCATTTCCTGTGAAGGAATTTGGGAAGATAATCAGAAAATGCTTTGTTTACACAAAGCTAGTTCTGCACAGGGATTGTTATGAAAGTTTTTATTAACACCTTAACGACCAAAGAGAGCCTGGAGGGAGGGGAGTTTTTGGGTGAACTATTCCTTTAACACGATAGAACTATGTTTCTATGAGCAGGTCCTCATTTCATTGGTTCTCGTGCATTCTACTGATATAAAGGCAGAAGAAGAAGAAGAAGAAGAAGAAGACAGGTACACGGATGTAAACGATGCAACACTTCTCGAGCTGAGCTGCTGTTCCTGTTACTTTAAGCTGCAGGCTGTTGTCATGGACGCTGTAACCCGATAGTCATCAGGGCTTCGTAGAGGGAATACAAGCGAGCGCCTCTACTCAAAATAATCACCGGAGCGGGGCCTCGTTGGCTCCCAGGAGCCCCGACACACCTTCACATCCCTGATTTAAACCCTGCTCATTATCACTGACAAAATACATCAGCAGGTCTGAGATTCAGGGAAGCAACTCTCCTCCTCTCCTTCATGCTGAGAAACCTCGTCAGTTCTTTTGCTTGTTTTTGTCGCGTTGCTCTGCAGACATTCAGGAGCCTGAGCTGACCTCTGACCTCCTCACCACCGGTCATGTTTCTTAGATTGTTTGTCTCTTCAGAAATGACTAAAATCAAACTTCTTCACCGTTTTCTGTCACGTACTTTTAGTCTGAGGATGAACTGACTTTATTTTGTTTATTGTCCACAACATGATGAGTGATTCTGCTGATTTCAAAGAGGTTCTAAAACGTAATAAAAACACAATCAACAAACAAAACAACAGTTTAACAAACAGACAACACACAACAAGAGTAAAAACATACAGATGTTCTTTAATGTCACTTAAAAAATGATCAATTAGCTTCAAAATAGATCAAATCATTCTTAAACACAATCAAAGATCGAATGTTAGAATTATTCCAGTCAGAGGAGCCTTAAACATAAATGCTTGTTTCCAATATATTTTCTAACCTCTATGAATAAAGATGATATGTTCATTTTATTTTAACTATAAGTGGACTCTCTTTCTGTCTGTAACAAACCTCATGTAGATTAAAGTGTCTCCATAACTTTGTGCAGCAATGTTTGACACACTGAGTGAAGTCAGAGGATCCTTTTTCTAAACCACAGCGCCACCTACAGTTAGAAACAGAGCGGTTCTTCACCGAGTTTATTTAAACATGCAAACAAGTTTAACCTTTTCCCTTTTTGTCACATTCCCTCAGCCTGAATGTCCCCCAGGAGCCTGGAGGCCCTCATGTTGTCCTGTTTCTGTAATGTAGAATATTTGTAACCCATCATGGGTGGATTATGAGACGACGGGCCTCTGGACAGACAGAAGGCCTCTTTTTGTAGTTGTTCCGTGTCTCTTTGTAGTTCCGTTGTGTCCTTTTGTGTCTCTCTGTCGTTGTTTTGCTTCTCTTTATAGTTTTTTGCATCACTTTGTGTCCTTTTGTGTCTCTTTGTATTCGTTTTATGTTTCTTTCTGGTCAATTCGAGTCTCTTCCTGGTTGGTTTGTGTCTCTTTGAGTGACATTTTACAGGTGAAAGTCAGGGGGGCCTCTGACACTTTGGGCCCCAGGGCTTGTGTCCGGTTGTTCAGTAATCCATCCATGATACACACTCTCTCCAGAGGCGTAGCTATAGAAGTACCAGCAGGTGGCAGTAAAAGACCAGGAATACTAAACAGTCCCCTCCAGGAAGTGTTCACGGTTTACTGAGTAAGCTCAGTTCAACCCAAACTGACCTTGTTGCTGCGTGTGTGTAAATGTTTAACTGAAGTGTTTGTGCTCAGACTTTAGTCCCTCAGGAGCCTCGGACTCGTGCAGAATGGTGAGTTTTCACTTCATTACATTTGAACACAACTGAACTTAAAGCAGATAAACAGAAACAACTCTTGTTAGATTTCCACTTGTTTAAATGCAGTTGTGCAGGTTTGTTTCGTCCAGATTGAGAAAGTAAAGAAAGACTTCAGGTTTTCAGTAAAAGGTTTCATGTTTGCAGCACAAAGTGATCTCTCTACTGTCTCTCCTCTCTCTACTGTCGGCAAAAGAAACACACACAATGAGCCTCTGCTTTGAGAGATGACGAAGAATCCACATGTTTGGATAAAAGCAACACTGAAAACTAAACTAAACTGAATTACTCTCATCTGTCTCATGAGACATTTCAGCCACCTGCACTGCTGCATAATAAGAGTCATGACATAATAAATTAAACCCTGTTCAGTTAACACTTGCAGGCCATTTATAAAATAAATAATTGAGATTCAGCCTCTTCTCTTGATGTTTAGAGGGTTTGAAACGGCTGCGTCTCTACAGTCCTAAAGGTTTTCCTGAGAGTCTTCTGTCACCTCCATTACTTCTTATTGTTTAAGAATCACTACGTCTTCTTACATACAATAATCCTTTATATCTATTTCAAGCAGATATTATTGGAAAGCTGGATCTAATGGGACTTTTAAAAGATCAAATGTGGTGATTTATTAAAGCTGATTATTAAAGTTAGTTCACACTTTGACTCGTCAACGTGTTCGAGTAAATAAATGTAAAGTAAAGTCATGTTAGCTCCGCCTCTCTGCATCACTGAGAGCTCCATTAGTGTTCGGTCACGTGACCCCCCTCCTGCAGGGGTCAGAGGTCACGCTTGTGTTTGGTTAAACACGGTGATCCTGTTATAGCTCTGAATGGACCACACACACCGACTTGTGTTTAAAGTTATACCACACTGTGAATATAGGCTGATGTAAAAGTACGTAAGTATTATCACCTAAAAGTACTTAAAGTAAAAGTACTGATGTTTTACTGGTGTTATACTATTACATCTGATGTTTCTGCTGCATTAATGTGAATGTATTATGTAATGTGTTTTGAATCCTGTTGTCTAGTTGAATCTACAACAATGCATCGTATTCTATAAGATCATTTTATGTAATAAATAATAAGATGTGCTCCATGTTTGTGTTATGAGTTAATGATGAACATCAAAGCACCTGATAAATGATAAATATATACAAACAGTCAACTTATCTTAAAGAGGCTTTTTACTATGATAGTTTTTAAATATTATAGGCCCAATGTGTGTTTATTTATAAATAAACATACTCTTTATTTTATTTTACAAAATGAACAAAGAACCAAAACATGTTTATTTTTAAGAATGATGTGACTGATATGAAAATAACTGCAACACAATAAACAGAAAAAGGGACAAAGAAACAAATATAAAGAAAGAACAATAAATTTGCAGAAATTAACAAATTTCTTTTCTCCCAGAGTTCAGCAACAGCAGCAGCAGCAGGAGGAGGAGGAGGAGGAGGAGGAGGAGGAGGAGGAGGAGGAGGAGGGTCGGGCCTGCAGGTCCATGCGGTCCGGTTCGGTCCGGGTCAGGAGCTGCTGGGTTCTCTGCAGGCGTTCGTGGAGGAGAAGCGACTCCGAGCTCCGTTCATCATCACCTGCGTGGGCAGCGTCACCAAAGCAACGCTCCGGCTGGCCGACGCCACGGCTACAAATCCAAATGAGGTACCAGAGGTTCATCCTCTGGAGGCCAGCTTCATCTCTCTGCTTTGTTTCTTTGTGATTCTTGTGTTTTAAAGTATAAAGCCGACAGGAACCCAAAGCATCAACAAATGACACGAGCGTCTATTAAAATGTTCAAAACTTTGGTGATAATTACTCAAAACTATTTTCATAAAAAGTATAGTTTCACTCTTTATACACATCATTTATTTTTTACTTTTTATTTAAAGTCTATTTATTTCATTGTGAATCACTGAATATCACTGAACACATTAATAATATATTAAAATACGTTTGCTTGTTTTATGTAGAAAAAATAATAAAATCTGGTCTACAGCAGTTTATTTTAATTTAATTTATTTTTCAATTCCCTCCCATCTTTTGAATGATTCATTATCAAATTAGGAAATCACATTGAGTTAAACTTATGAATATGAAGAACATAAACTGTACGCAGTGGTGGAAGAAGTCTTTAGTAGCAATATAACACTCTACAAATACTCTGTTACAAGTAGAAGTCCTGTATTCACATTTTAGCAAAGTATAAAAATATTTGCAACAAAAATGAAACTGTCACTGTTCATAAAGTAACGATATAAATAAAGTTATGTGACTAAATAAAGTTATATGAATGTAAATAAAGTGATGTAATTGTACATATAAAGTTATGTAACAATATAAATAAAGTTATGTTAAATAAGCCTGAGGCTCCCCTCGTTCCCTCAGGTGATCCACCTCAGCGGACGGTTCGAGATCGTCTCGCTGGTCGGCACTCTGAACCGGGACGCCCACGTCCACGTCTGCCTGTCGGACGGGGAGGGCCGGACGGTCGGGGGTCACGTGCTCGGAGACCTGGAGGTCTTCACCACGGCCGAGGTGGTCGTCGGCGAGGCGGTCGACCTGCAGTTCACCAGAGAGATGGACGAGAAGACCGGCTTCCCCGAGCTCGTGGTTCAACCGCACAAATCTGACAGTTGAGGGAGTAACAACAGGTTCACCAGATACAGCTGCTGTCGTTTATTATGAGAAGAAGATTATATTCATATCATCTTATAAAAGGTATCCACTGAACAGACCGACCGTGATGTAAGTCCTCCACTACAAGTAGAAGTCTTTTAAAATCATACTTGCATCAACGTGTTATATTTAAAACTTACATATCAAAAGTAAAAGTACGTGTTGTGCTTTTAACACAGTGAAGCAGTAGTTTAGGTTTTAGGGGTCGTGAGATGATTAATTGGAGAGGAAAGAATTGTATTAATATTTCTGTAATCTTTGAATTTAGATTGAAAGCTGTGAATTGGAATAACTGAAGGTTTTTTAAGGAAGTTAAGATGCTGAAGTATGTTGATGCTCGAGGCGAGAGGTAGTTGAACAGACGTCCCAACAAAAGCAAAATTCATGAGAAAAATAAAACCTCAACCTGTCCGGGGCTAAGTTTACCTGCTCTGATTGTTTTTAAATAAAAGTATTCCAAGTGGGCATCTGTTTTATCCAAGAGTAATGTTTTCATGCACGTGAGTTTATTAAAATATAAATGAAGTTCCTCAGAAATCCTCTGAGATTCCTGCAGAATTCATCAATAACTTCTGCACAACTGTCTGAAATACGTGACCCACCTACGTGATATCGGTGAGGCGAGGTGCCCGCGCAGCGCTAAAAGGCTGCTGAAAGACGAGAGACACAGAAGTATCAGCTGTTGCACCACCAGACTACAGCTGCAGCATTTAGTTTTTCTTGTGTAGCATTAAGGAACTACAACTCAGATTTCGTTGTGCGACTGAATACTGTATTTTACGTATTGCAGAACATATTTTCTGAATCAGCTGTGGTTAATATTCATGGTAGAAGTGCACAAAGTAAAGGTCTCTCTCTCTCTCTCTCTCTCTCCATTGCATCAAGCTGCCAATGTATAAAACAGATAGTTGTAGATGTTTTGCACATTGTTGCTGTGCACACTGATTAAAACATGTAGCGTGAGTTAACACAACATCCAAGAAGAAAAGCTCATCTAAGCATCTTCAGGGGATGCGGCTGGTCTTGAGCCCCCAGCAGCCAATGGGAGCGGCTCCGCGGGGTCGCAGCTTTCTGCTAATAGATGTTAAACTGAGCTGCGGCCTTTCAGAGTCTCTGACCCCCCTGGTTGTAACAAGACAAAGCGAGACCCCCCCCTCTAAGGATTAGCTAAGGCCGCGGCTCGGTCACTGCCGCCGCCGCGCGAAGAAAGGAAGAGCTCTGTTAGCCGTGTGGCGGGTCGGAGGGAGGAGAGACGGGAACAGTAACCGCCTTTAGATGGAGTTCAATATGAAAACACACACTGTAGTTTGTTTAGACTCAACCCCACATACTAATAATCACTACAGCACCAAATGTGGATGAGTACGCGGACGCTTAAAAAACGCTCCTATAGAAAAGCATCAAAACAGGAAGTCGGTGGTAAAGAAGTAAAGCCCGCCTCTTGAAGGTTTTGATTGGCTTCCTCGGGTTAAGTGTGACATTGACGAGCGTTGTAGCGCCGTTACCTGCGAGCCACCGGCTCAGTCGTCGCCATGTTGAGAGCCGTGTGGAGGCAACACGTGTGCTCTGAACCTCGTATTCAACACCTTTAAGTAACAAAAAATGGTCAAACCTCGACTTTCCACACGTGACGCTAATAGTGGCCTCCTTGGTGAAAGTCTCTTTTCGTGTACGTCACCTGACCAGGCTCATTGTTACAAAATGATTACGTGAGTTATATATATGAATTATAATGCATGACTTTTTGTAGGTAGGATCAGTGCATGAGAACAGTCTGCTGAGTGCTACAGGCCGGTGAGGGAAGTCAAACTATTTGTGACCAACAGTGTGACGCATTTCTGGTTCCTTTCTGGTCCTCAGTTTGCAGAGTTTTTGGGTTCTTTTATTGACATTTATGGTGCAAGAACTCGTAGTTTTTGGAGACGTTTCCTCTTTTTTTTCCAACAGAAAGAGAGCCTGAGTGAAAACTGGACTGGAGTTTCTACAAATATCATCATGTGACATAATGTTTGGCCAAACACTCTAAAACAGGGGTATTCAATTAAAATTCCAAAAGGTCCAGATCGAGAAAATCTCCTCGGGCAAAGGTCCGGAACATTACAATAATATCTAACTTGCGCTATTTAGTGCCATATATATATATATATATATATATATATATAAATATATTCAAGAAGTCAAGAAGTCTAGTAGTATTAACGTGTCTGTGTAGTCAACAACTGTCAAATCAAATAAAGAACGTGCACATCAATTATATTTTAACAAATATTATTCTCAGTTTTCAAATTTAACTGGATGGATTATAAATAATACATAGAAATACATAAATACATGTTCTCTACTTTCAAGTAAAATAAGAGCTGGATTAAAGAATAACTGACATAACAGAAAGCTTTTCAAAAATGTGCATCTTAATATAAAGTACTTAATTTTAGAAAAATGAATTTCACTGAATTGTCCTGCAGCTTTAAATTCAGTTCATTCAGGTGTGAAGTGATGTCAATCAAAAAAGCCACGAAATTATATTTTTCTCATCTTCTAACAAGAGAAATGTTTGTGCATGGACTTTATCTGTGGTTATTAAACTACTTGTTTCAGCTCTATTCTCTCTGTTAACATCATTGTTGGGCAGTGAATTCATGTGTTAGTCTTCTGATCATATTGGGCTCTCAGGTTTATTTTCTGTGACTTCATTCAGATGTGAGTGGATACGTTTGCTATAAAGAGTTGTGCTTTGTCTCGTAGTGTCGCTTCATTTACCGCTTTTAATAATCGTCACGGTCTCTGAACATGTGAGACACACTGGTTATAAACTGTCCGTGTGAAGAATTAACCTGTAAGAGTCTGTTCATTCTTGGTTAAAGACTCTGGTCTCTCTGACCACTTTTCTCTCTTTGGAGAACGTCATGTGAACTTCTCTGACTCAGTATTATTCTCCTGCTCTTCCTTCTCTTTCCTCGTCTCTCCCCCGGTGTGTGTACATCTCACTCGATTCAGGAAACTTGTCAGAATACTCATATTTGATTGGCTGAGCTGCATCACGTGATGTGATTTACAACGCATTGGTCGGTGCGTTTCCTGCACCGCTGAACAAGTACCGTAAAGGCTGAAAAAGCTGCGCTGAAAAAGCTGCGACCCCTGCTCTAAAAGAAAGAAGGAAATAACAGACATCTTCTATGACGCTGGTGGAAATGTTATGAATACTCATGTCTAAATATGAGGAAGGTTACAGTCTCTTCATCGCTCCACAGATCTGAAGTCCTAATTTAATTAAGTTATTTATTCTTGCACTTTGCTTCTTGCGATACAACAACTTTCCCCCCTCAGACACATGTATGAACGTTTTATTCGATAGTTGGACTTTTCTTTTATTACAATATCGTTTTTTCTTTTTTTTCACACTTTCCTCTGTTTTCACAAATTTATACTGTGCATCATATAAATCTCCTTAATAAGGCAACATAAGGAAGTAAAAGAATAAAGCTTCCTTAATGATGACTGGAATGGAATATATATCTGTAGAGAATTTAAAGTCTCTGCAAGTTGATTTTTCTATATTCATAATAATCTGCTTGGAAGAAATTGAAATCTTAAATTCTAAATCTGAAGAATTAGTTTAAAAAAATACCCAGCCGTTTAAATGATGTTTAATTTGTTATCATTTCATTTTAAAACAATGCAACAACCGCCGGTGTGGTTCTGGTCTGGATGGAGAACTCTTTGCGGCGCTCGTGTGGCCTTCAGAGGGACGAGGCGACGCGTCAGCGGGGCAGCCGGCCCGCCGCCACATTAAAGCCCGGCTACAAAGCGTCCCCGCTGCAGCTTTGTGCTTTTGTTTTGCTTGTGTCGAAGCAGCATGGTGGCCGGGGGGGGGAAAGCGTTGGTGGTCTGCCCCATGTCCCCCCCGGGAGGCAGTTTTCTACGCATCCAACTAAAGCGGCTCAGTTCTCGTTTGCTGACAAATTGGAAGGCGACGCAGCGGCCCAGAGCGGATGTTCTGGATTTGAACTGTGGCGTTTGATCTAAAGATCATTCTCGATTCTTCCCCTCCCCCACTCCCCTCCCCCGTCTTTAAATGGCTTCTTCATGTGTCCGAGGTGATTAAACATTCACTGTGTTGTTTTCCCCCCGTGCTTACGTACACTTCTTTACATTCCCACAGAACATGTGAGTTATCCTCGTTAGACACGTCTGCGAATAACAAGTTGGCGGTGATGTTAGTTGTTTATTAACGTTTCAGGGCGACGCCGGCAGTCGGCGTCCAGCTGTGAGGCACCAATTACATTTTACTGTGAGGCTCTTGCTGGACAAAGAGTTGACTTTTATCTCTGCACCGCTGCCGTGTTGAAGACCGCCGTGGATGTGTGTTCACACTGCAGCTCAATGTTCCTACGAGAAATAATCCAAAAATCTGAATGCTGCCAAATGAGGCATGTTGATGTTAGAACAGAAACTCACAGGCTGTTCAACAGAAACCAAGTTTGAGAATGTTTAAATTCCTCCTTGTCTTTTCTCTTCTGTCGCGTTTTACGTCTCCGTTTCAGCCAACGTGTTTGCGGTTTGTGTTCATTCTGTACCTCAAATCTTTCTGACATTATATAAAAGAGAAACAGAAGACGCCAACCTAACGATTAAAGCTGTGAACAGGAGGCTGCTGCTGTTAAATATACTCGTAAGAGCTCACAGTCACAGTGGAAGCGGACACGAGTCAGTCGATTGACAGAAACTGCCGATTTATACCGTAAACTTCTTCAAGTTGTTTTGGTGCGTCAGCTCTTCTTTACAGCAACTACAGTAAAAACATACAGCCAGGTGTTCATGTGATCGTGTGTTTCTGCAAATTCTCGAGAAATCAATCGCAGTGGAAAAACATACGATAGTATGCAGGAAATCTACAGGAGGATGGAATTACGGCGTCTCTGTAAATTGCTTTTGTGTTCAGTCGGAATAAAACCTTCAAATTCTCAGAGAAACTTGTGACGTTGCTATTTTTGTTTGTGTCGCTCAGGACGAAAAATAACGCCAATGGAAAGTCAATTAGGAGCCGTATTCATGATGGACACACAAGTTAAATGCATCCACATGACTAAGCAACAGTCAGAGCAGTGATGTACTTTATAATATCAAAAAAGATGAGTGTTGGTCGGCGTGAGGAGAGGTGGACGAGTCCAACAAACAGGAATTTCAACCACAATACCGCTGTTTGACTCTGCGTTGTGGTTTTATGGTAGTGGTTTTGTTGCCTCAACCTAACTGTTGGTTTTGTTGCCTCAACCTAACTGTTTGCGTTGTTGCCTCAACCTAACTGTTTGCGTTGTTGCCTCAACCTAACTGTTTGTGATTTTGTTGCCTAAACCTAACTTTTGGTTTTGTTCCCTGTACACAAAACCAATAGATTACCTTTCGTGAATATTTCATGAACTGCCGTGAGACTGAGTTGGAATATTCTTATGATGGAGGTGTAATGCGATCACCACAATCTACCAGAAGAGTGCAGTTACATCTATTTGAGCCGACTTGGTGCGTTGCCGGATGACGTTGCGTTGCCAACGCAGTGGTCTCATTTAAATTGATGAGGAGGCAGTGAAGGGTACTTCATCCGAAGTGTTTGTCGGATGGCCGAAGCTTCACCCACGACCACAGACTGTATATAAGAAGGTGAGGTAGTCACTGTGATGCCACCCACTGGTTTGTGGACTGACGTTTTGAAGACTTGAGTTTGACATTTTGGCCTTCGCCATCTTGTTTTTTGGAACCAGAAGTGACACGAGAGGGTGGAGCTAAGTACAACTGAATGCTGAATAAAACAGCTTTAGTGTTAGAATTAACTTTTGTGCAGTGAAAACACTCTGTGAAAGGGTTAAAGTTGTGAAAAGAAAACACGAAACAACTCCTGCAGACCGGATCACGAGGCGGTAACTGAATTTTCTACTGTTTTAGTTTTGTTTATCGTGTGTTTGTTGTGTCACAAATGGGCTACAGCTGAATGTCGCTGTGCATCCCTGTGTTGCACAATGACAACAAATGACCCTTGAAGAATGTGCCGCCCTCCAGGCTGGCTGAGTAAGAGTCCGAGTGTTACCGCCCTGATTACCTGACCTCTCACAGGTGACTTCCTGCTCAGGTGAACCTCCTCTCAGAGTCTCTGAGTGACTCGACGAGGAGCTGAAAAGCTCGTAATTCCTCCGTTTAGTATCCGCTCTCTCTCCTCATTAGTGACTTCTAGTCCCCTGCCGCCTTTTTGTCGTCCGTTACATCTGTGCGAGTAATGAGCCGTGTGAGCCGTCGGTATAGCCCCCCCCCCCCATCTCCACCCTCGCCTCAAACAGACAGACCAGCCCAGGTCATTTGTGAGTCGGCTGCTAAACAGCCTCCTGATCACCTCGTCTTTTCATGTGGCAGCCAAAGAGCTCCCACGGCTAATGACACGCAGCTCTGTTTGAATGTCTCAGCGTGAGGCGGAGGGCCGCGAACCAATAACACACATCAAAACATCCCAGTTTAGTGAGGCTTTCACAGCAACATGGTGCTGTTTGTTTGTTTCTTACATTTTAATACACAGAAATAAGAAACACTGAATACAAACAGTCTTCACACAGTTCAGTTCTGCTTCCAACAACAATGAGTTGAGAAAGTTTCTCTTCAGAGGTGGAACAAGGACACGAATTCTTCCCCGAAAGTGAATGTAAACTGGACAAAATGTTTAAGGGCCTCTGTTCATGTTGTTTCAGGTTCAGTTAAAGATGTAAAAGGAAAGAAAGAAGACTCGTAAGAAACATAGGACGAATCTGAAAAACGAAAACACAAAGAAATTCAGAAAACTGTCTGAAATAAAGCTTTCATGTGTTCACCACACATGCCGTTTAAAGCCCTGTTGGAGGCCGCTGTGATGAAAGTGTTTCTCTCTCGGGGTCCGGTCGCTGCAGCTCCACATTGTTGGAGAAGTTTTACCTTAAAGTCTTTAAATGGCGGCTCGGATGAGAAGTCTCCTCTCAAAGGCTGAAAACAGCTTTTTATATCTGCCGGATCGGCTCTTTAGTGAGAATGTTTGCGATGGATGTGTGAGATGTGTTCAGTCTGGAGTCACTTCTGCCTTTAAAGACCTCAACAGTCGTTGGTCAAGAAAAGATCTCTGGTGCTGCGAGGATGAAAAACAGAAGTGCTGTCACGTTTATCGTGGACATAAGACTCGTTTCCATCTGTTATACGTTTTTAATTGTTGGAATGCTGTTAAGCATTCCAACAATAGAAAATGCTGAAATATTGCCGCATAATTCAGCTTTTCGATATACGTATACGTGTGTATACGTATGTATTAGTGCTGGGCAACGATTAAAATATTTAATCGCGATTAATCGCATTGTTATGGCAAAGTTCAATAATGAATTCAAAAGTAGTGTATTGCGCACTTTTATCTTGAAAGTACTGCTTTATTAACAAAAGTGCAATAACATTTGGTTTGCAAACACTTTAAACAAATAAGGTTATTTTTAACAGCAGTATTCCCTTTACACAGTAGCATACAGTTATGATTCTGATAATAGATATTCAGCCGGTGTTCATAACTTTATCTTCATGTGTGTAAGAGATGCAATTTAAATATACACCTTGAAAACTGCAAACATATCTACTTCTTTTTTTTATGTTTGTTAAATTCTCAGTAGTGATAACTAAATGATGCTTATTATACATATTACAAACAAAACACTTTAAAAGCTCGACAATATGTATTTTAATATTGTCACTGTTGTAAATTGTTTGATTGCATGATTTACTTTTATTGTGAAGAGCATGAAAACGGAAGTGCTTTTACTTTGAAGAGACAGGAAGTAGAATGGTACGGTGTTCTTGACGCTAACAATGTTGATAATAGAAAACCACATGTCGGGTGCAAGAGCGTGTTCTGTTCACTGTAACACTGTAATACTGCAGTTCAGACAGTAAAGTGTTCCGTTCAAACAGGACGTGTCTTGGTCCTCACGAGAAGCTCCACTTCACAACAGTCACGTTTGATCCTGTAACGAGACGATCGCCCTCGCGTGTGTGTGCGTGTGTGTGTGTGTTTGTGAGACAAGAGTGAAGGACGGTGACTGAGTGTAGGAGGGGTTCTGGACCCCTGGGGAAGAAGGAAGTGACGCCACACGAACACAGCTGTTCACTGCTTGCTGCCTGGTTCTTGTGTTAAAAATGTAGCTTAATAATAAATAAATAAAAAACTGCGTTAACGCGCGATAATATAATTGTCGGCGTTAATTAATGAATGCGTTAACGCGATAATGTTTACGTGTATATGTATACGTATGTATATGTGTATATGTATGTATATGTTTATATGTTTAAGTATGTATATGTTTATATGTTTAAGTATGTATACTTATAAGTATGTATACGTATGTATATGTGTATACGTATGCATATGTATATGTGTATATGTATACATACGTATACATATGTATACGTATGTGTGTATATGTGTATATACACACATACGTATACATATGTATACGTATGTGTGTATATGTGTATACGTGTGTAATAGTGATGGGAATTCCGGCTCTTTTTAGAGAACCGGCTCTTTTGGCTCGGCTCACTAAAAAGAGCCGGCTCTTTCGGCTCCCAAATGGCTCTTCAGATTTTTTGGTGCTTAAATTGATTTATTACCAACAATAATGTAAAATTATGCGCAATATGAATTACTAATGTAAAAAAAACATGCACTATATCAAATGTTTATTATATAAATACACTTTTATTTATACACTCTACAGAGTGATAAAAAAAAAAAATTTGAAAGTGCAAAAACAAACGTTTAACTATTTACAAATGAACTTAACTAACTTTTAACTATTTTAAACTTCTAGCTTTTTAATACTTAACAAATTTAAAGTGAAACAACATACAGAAGCTTACAGAATCACACAACAAAATATAAATTAAAATGTGTAAAACAAAAAGAAAAAAATCAGCATCCAGAGTTTTGTCCTTCAGTGAAGATTTACATTGAGAAAAAAGATGCGATAAAATTTGATATTTGAAAATGCACCTCGACACCGATTAACCTGCTTCTTCTTCTTATTAATATTATTGTTATTATTATTCCATGAACTAAATATTAGAGCTCAGTTACAGGCCTGTGATGCTCTACATAAATGCTAACGCTAGCATGCTAACATGCTGAATTACTGAATTACTGAATAAATGAAAATGTTGAACTGAATACTGAATACCAAAACGATGACATCACCCCATGAGCCACACAGTCAGAGGTTCTGCTGCTAGTTCGAGTCCAGCTGGGGCTCTTATTGCATGTCAATACTGTCTTTTATTATTAGTTTTTAACTGATAAATAAAAACGTGGGCCAGAAGACACATAAAACTAGTTCCACTGTTTCACATTTTATTAGCAGAGGGGCCTCGGGTGCTACTGCAGCTGTTCCCCACCAGGGGGCAGCATGACACAAGTCCCTGAGAGGAACTCGAGGAGCCCTCTGTGACAACGAGGACTTAACGTTTGGTAGAATGTCTTAGTCTTAATAGAAGAGTTAAACTCTGTATCTTTGTATTCAGAGCGGGATTCATATTCATATATGACACTGAGGTTTGAAGTTATGCCATTTTATTTTCCTAACTGTGTGTTTGAATTTATTTTCATTGTAATCTAATTTATTTGTATTCCTTTTATAATAATAATGTAAAATAATAATGTTCCTGTGTTTAATCTCTGCTGAGTTTTACATTCATGTGCAGCTTTAATTCAGATCGTGTCTCTTGTGTCCGTGGAGTCTTGGAGGGAAACATTTGAATTCTCATTATTCAGAAAAATACCAGAATAAATACATTCCAGGTTTACGCATTCTGATTTTACAGTGAACATCTTGAATATGTAGTGTTATATTAGTGGCTGTTTTTTTATTTGTAAAACTCATATCACACTTTCTTAAATGTGACTCAACAAAACAATTCAGCTTCAGCATGACTTAAAGCTCCCTCTTAGCAACACAGTGAAGACAGACCTTGTATGGGCAGGTGTAATCTTTAAAGCGCTCTCCTGAGGAGACGCCCTCGCTGTTCTTACATCTTTACCACCAGAGGTGCAAACATGTTTATCACGAGGAAGGTGTCAGAGGAACGTTCATGCTTATCGTCCGTGTCTCTAAACTGAAAGATTCCTGTATATACACTCTCTGATCTTACGGGGAAAAGACAAAAATATAGAAATCAAATTAATAATGTTTACATTAAGCTGCTCTTCATCCTGTAACTAGTTATTTTTGCATGTTGCGTCTGTGTCGCCACTGTTAGCTGTTCTCATAACAGTATCATCATAATGATGTTATGCTCTTATTATTATTTCACTCTGTAATGATTATGTCAATTAAAATACTACAAATTACAGAAGGAGGAGACGCTGCTGCTGCCGGGAGCTGAGCTCTCCTCCTCCAAGGCTGCAGGTGAAGCCGGATCTGGGTCCGTCCACGGTGGACCGGTCTCTGCTGGAGGGTCTGGGTCCGTCCACGGTGGACCGGTCTCTGCTGGAGGGTCTGGGTCTGTCCACGGTGGACCGGTCTCTGCTGGAGGATCTGGGTCTGTCCATGGTGGAACGGTCTCTGCTGGAGGATCTGGGTCTGTCCATGGTGGAACGGTCTCTGCTGGAGGATCTGGGTCTGTCCACGGTGGACCTGTCTCTGCTGGAGGATCTGGGTCTGTCCATGGTGGACTGGTCTCTGCTGGAGTCTGAGCTGAAGGAGGTTCTGGTGAACCTGCATGAGTTCATCTGGTTTCACCAGAATCCGACCCGGTGGCTCCGATGACGAGCATTAAGAATAACTCTATAGAAACAGACCATCTTCTCTCTGATGGTCTCTTTACTGATGGAGGTCTGATAGAGGATCAGGACTACACTGAGACTGGTTCAGGACCAGATAAAAGTTCCTCACACTAGCTTTTTAGTACAGTACTTAAAGTACCGACGGAAAGATAACACCAGAGGAACTATTTGGTATATCTGCGATTGAGGAATATTTGTGTAGCTGAGACTCTGCAGCAGTCGACGGCTCCCATTTGAAAATGTGTGGTGAACTTCCATTAGCAATAATTGAGTTCCACTCCAGTGAGACGCTAACGGGGGAGGAGGGGGGGTGTTGTTATTAAAATGCCTTCCCCTCTAATGTGCAGGTAAGGACCCCTCGTCCCAGCCCGCTGCCAGAGCCACCTCTCGCTTTTTAAGTGAGCGCCTTCATTGAGACAAATTTAGCTCAATTAAAGCGCTTTACCTCTGCCAAGAGTGTTTCACACCATCGGAGCCGCTGCCTTTTTCAATCAGCAGACTCACCACTGATCCTATTACTGACTGCTGCTCCGTCAACATGACCTCCAACGTCCATGATGGAGGTCAAGCATTGTTTTCACTCCGTTTAACAAAACACGAGTAAACAAACAGACGGACAAATGAAATGTGCCTGAAAAATTAACAAAAAAACAGTAAAGGTGGTGTTTTGTCCAGCGAAATATCTCGACAACTATTGCATGGATCAATGAAATGGTTGTGCAGACAGTTCGTGTTCCCCAGAGGATGAAACTCACCGACTTTAGTGATCCGTTGACTTTCTCTAGCGCCACCATGAGGTTGATGTTTGTTTGTTTTTGGAGATTGAGACCATAAACTCATGTTTACAATGTTTACTGAGGTAATAAATCAAGAGAGAAGTAGAGTCATTTTCTCATAGACTTCTATACAACCAGAGGAGTCGCCCCCTGGTGGACACTAGAGAGAATGCAGCTTTAACACATTTAACACACTCTTCAGAACCGGAGATCGTCGCCTGGCTAGGACATGTTTCTTTTATGTACTTTCGCTGTGGTTCTTTATCTAATCAGATAAATAAGGATTTTTCCACCCAAAACAAACAAGAACAAAATGGCAACAATCACACGGTCCCCTTCAAGGTGCACCTGAACACATTCCCACAAAGACACATCACATTGCTTTTGTAAAAACTCAGCTGACGAGAAGTAAAAAATGAGAGTCTGTGTGTGTTCTTTTCACAGGAAGGATTCTTTTTAAAAGACGAACCCCGGCGGGTCTTTATTCCTGCGGCACAATGAGCAGAAACCGACTCAAAGAGGCTCAGATGTGAAGACATCCTGCGAGTCGCCGAGGACACATCCCGACCTTGGAGACACAAATTGCAGCATTATACCATGCGAGTTCCTGCTGAGCTTTTCATGTGTGGGCTAAAGGGATCAGCTAATCAGAGGGGCCATGTAGCCGCCGGCTTTGTTAGCATGAAAACTACAGTGTACAGTTTGAATGTGACGGACACGACGGGAGAAGAGATCCTGTTTTTCTCCCTGGACGAGCTCTTTTACTAAAACTTCTTAATAATCAGACGATACATATCTGAAGCTCCTGGTGTGTGAGCGTTCACACAAATCAACTCCTGGATGGCAGATTAAATGAGATTAAATGAGATTAAATGTTGTTTGAATACTTAAGCGAGAGCTGCTTTGTGTGAAATTCATCCTAAATTCACCAAAAGATAAGCCTTCATTTGCATATTTAAACGTAACATTTCAAAAAACTTGCAAGAAATAATTGTCTTGATGTAAATAATCAACAGAAGTCCAGAATAACTTTCCCCTAAATATCACAATAATATACTTTAAGATTGTGTAAAAGAAAAGGAAACACAAGAAAGAGAAAGTCATGAAGGCATCTCAGCAAAAAATATATGCATATGATAGAATGTCTTACTGCTGAGTTGTTTTCATGAATCCACTGAAGAGAATATAAAAACTAAAGAAAGAAGTGTGAGTCTGTCAGAAGGAGTTTTGAACTCTTCAGAGTGCAGAAGACACATCTCTAAAGTCATTCATCCAGATGTGAGCTGTTTTTATTATCTTTAACTGTCTTCGTGCTCTAAATCAGATAATTCGGGAGTCAGTATCTAAATCAGCTTTCTTCACTAAGTATGTAAATGCATTCAACAAATTGTATTTTGTTTTATTTTGTTGCCCTCACACCAGACGTGATGAATGCAAACAGACACAAGGAGGCTGAGAGCTGCTGTGAAGCTTCATACTGGTGAAAACCCACCAGGTGAGGGCGCTCTGCCTCTTCTTCTGCATGTTGGAGGAAATCATCAAAAAAGATCAGCTCACAAAGAAAACTGAGAAAAAGCTGCATGATTAGATTCTGTCTCCATCAGCTGTTTGCTGCTTTCAGGTCTGAAACTAAACACATTGAGGCTGATGTGTGTGTTTTTTTGGTGAAATTGATTTCCTAACAACAAGGTCTTTATTTAAAAAGAGTCTGCAGCGATCCGAAGACCAGAACACGTGAATTCAGTAACTGCATCCTCTGCAGACTCACATTCCTGAGCTGTAACACCTCATGAGAGAGAGAGAGAGAGAGAGAGAGAGAGAGAGAGAGTGATTTGCATCAGATTTCCCTCCACAAACACTGAACTGTCCTTTCGTCCTTTTTACCTGCAGCTCCAGCGTAAATGTTTATGGAAATGGCCCCGTTGGAACAGGCCAAGTGTTTTCCATCAGCAGCTCTTTGCAGTAATAACACTGCAGTGTTGATGTCAGACCCGCCCTGCCTGAAGAGGGGGAGGCTAATGGTCCTCTCTCCCTCCTCCCTCCTCTCCCCCCTCTGTATGAAGCAGAGAGATGAGGAGGTAAAAAAAATCTAATTCACCTTAAATGTGGTGCTGCAGGGTTGGGAAGCGAGAGGGCATCTGTTCAGAGAGGCCCCATTAAAGGAGCATTATGTAACATCAGACTGTGGCTGCTGAAGATACAAGGAAACGTGGAGTCTGAGGCTCACACACCAGTGGTTTGTTACATGGAAATCTAATAATTTTAATTATCGTTAGTATTAAGATATCAATCAATTGTCGTTCTTTGTGACTACATTTTTTATTGTGTTTTATTTTCATCTACCTATTTTCATATTCATATGTCTAATTGCTGAGCGTTTTAAATATATATATATATATATATATATTTTTTTTTTATGTATTTACTTGTAATGTGTTTGTGTGGATTTTGTATTACTATTATTATTATATTTATTTTGTATTTAATATAATTTTTATATACATTTTCATATTCGGGAGAGTTATTATGTGAAATGAATACATGTACAAACATTTTACTTAAGTAGCATTTTAAATACTTTCACATTACTTACAAGTATTTTTTTTTACATGCGGTGTTAGTACTTTTACTTAAAAGTAAATGAGCTCAACTTCCTTTACCACTCTACTGTACTTCAGAATGCTGCAGTACCGTCTATGGTCGTTGGGGTCGCTGTGGGCGCAGTTGCTTTTCTGGAATGCCCCGGATAAAGCCAACATGAACCGGAAGCACTACACAACGGCCATGGCCAGCAGCATGTAGCCGTAGCCGACTTCATTCACAACAAATATCGTGTATTAATTCTGCTATTTTAACTGTTTTTTTCAAGAGTTCACGTATTTATTTTTTTAATAAGCGGACAGATAAAATATTCTACCGGAGATGGGAGTCCCGGCGTTTTTCCGTTGGCTTAGCAGAAAATATGCGTCAATCATTGTGCATTGTGTTGAGGAGAAGGTAAGTGGTTAGCATGTTAGCTAGCAACTGAGACATGGTGCGTCAACGTTCGCGGGAAGATTTTAACATGTGATATCTTATTTCATATATATATATTTACTGATTACAGACGGTTATGCGTCTTCTCTGCCGTTAATGTTGTGTCGTCGATACATTTTTTTATTTTTCGAGGGTTTCTGTTCGTTAATAACGAAATGTAAAACACCGGAAGTGCGTGGACTTGTTGGAGAGATTGTAAACAAAACGGGGCGGTTGTTTATTCCTTCCGACTAGAAACAAAAACGTCTAAATATAGATTTTTTTTTAAACATATTGCACCATATAAAATCTACATTTAACCTTGAACGGTCAAAAATAATCTGTGCTTGTACTTCACTTGTATATTTATGTATTTAAATGAAAACCACGTGTCTCCAGATGTGTTGTTGAAGGTGTGTGATAAACTGAAGGATGAAGTGTTGCCAAAAAGTTTTCTGGGTAAAAACCTGTGTTGTCTTTTAAACAAAGTGTTTTGTTCCTGACTTGTTTTTATCTTCACAGGGTAAAGAATGTAATGGAGTTCGTGTTCCTGTCGATACGACCAAGCCGAACCCCAACGAGGTGGAATTCGACAACTTGTACTTGGACATGAACGGGATCATTCACCCGTGTACACATCCAGAGGACAAGTAGGACCCTTCTCTGTTCAGTCTGGACTTTTAAGACTCATTACACTTTCTGTTTGTGTTTTATTTTAGTGATTTATTGTTTTGTTTCTGAAGTCAAGGTTTGGTTTGACACTTTTCTCTCTAGTATGAAAAAAAGCACAACGTTTTACTGGAAAACTGTCCGTGTGATGATTTAACAGTCAAATGAGAACCTTTTTAAATATACTTTGACGATTGTGTTAGATTTGCTTTAGCAAATTTATATTGTAAATTGAATGTTTTGGACTGTTGGTCGGACAAATCAAGTGCAGTGAAGATGTCACCGTGGGCTTTAAATATATTTCTTGCTTTTGGGACATTAAGTAGACAAAAGGTGACCCGATTAATCTGACAGATTAAATCGATTCGACAGATTAAATGATATTGGGAAGAAATCTGTGTTTTCACTCCTAGATTGCATTCAGGGTGATTTAAGGGACTTTGAAGAGCTCAATTCAAGTATTTTATTCCTTTAATCAAACCTGGATGTTTGATTGTTGCAACAAAGGGTAGCTAAGATGGTAAAAGATGCAAATCTGAGTGTTTGTCGGTGGGATTTCTTCATATTTATAATAAGTTTTAAGTTATAGTCACACAACAGAAGTACTAAGCGGGAACTTTAAACCACTTTAAATGAGGTTTGGTATGACACCCCCACTCTTATAAGAACGGTATAGTTAAGTGATAAAAATAAAACCCTTCTCCCCTGCTCTCCACAGAGCCGCCCCTAAAAACGAGGACGAGATGATGGTCGCCATATTCGAGTACATCGACCGTCTGTTCAACATCGTGCGACCCCGGAGAGTTCTCTACATGGCCATCGATGGAGTGGTGAGTAGCGTACAGTCAGTTATTTTATCAGTTAGGTGTTTTTCAAATGGCTGAAAGGTCCGTCAGTTTGTCCAAAGCTTACTGTGAAGTTTACTCCTAGAACGTATTCTAATTCTTCTTTCTTATTCATAATAATGTATTGTTATTTGGACTAATGTGGGCAGAAAATTAGCTCTGATGACCAAGCTGAACTCAGCTGTTGTCCAGTAAACAATAACATCCTGTTTCACTCCACCAGGCTCCGCGGGCCAAGATGAACCAGCAGCGCTCTCGGCGGTTTCGCGCCTCCAAAGAAGGCGTGGAGCTGCTGGAGGAGAAGGATCGCATCCGGGAGGAGGTCATCGGGAGAGGTGTGTGTGACTGTGTGCGCGTGTGTGTGTGTGTGTGTGTGTGTGTGTGACTGACTGTGTGTGTGTGTGTGTGTGTGATGTTTTCAAATCCAGAGACTGTGTGTGTTGACTCGACCCTCTGATGGTAAAGAGATGTTTTCCTCCAGGACAGCTCAAAGCTTTAAAACACACCTGATGTGCTACTTTTGTTCCCGTTGGATGTCACAATTTGAACAAGAATCATCATATTCTGTCTCTTTTGGAATCTCTTTATTCAGTAATATTATGTTTAATGTATTTGAAGTATTTATACTTTGTCTGAGGAAGGAAACACGCCACATTTAACCTTTTGAATGTTAACCCTTCGTGCTCCATGTAACCTAACTTGTTCACTCCTCCACAGGAGGTTATCTTCCACCGGATGAGGTTAAAGAGAGATTTGACAGCAACTGTATCACTCCAGTAAGTCTTTTATACTTATGACTGGATATTTTAATGTCTTTTATCGCAGATTTTTACTTATTATGGTAATGTTTATTGTTGCATTTGGATTAATTAGTTTGTTTTTATGATTCAAACGTGGTTTATTTGTAAAAGAGGGTTCATGCTCCTCTGGGTTTTTTCCAGGCATACATATAGGTTAATATATTTATATTTATATTATACTACAGCAGAATTACAGCATTTGACTTCTTTTGTCTCCAGGGAACAGAGTTCATGGACAACCTGGCTCAGTGTCTTCGATACTACGTCGCAGACCGACTCAGCAATGATCCGGGATGGAAGAACATCACGGTGAGTAAAACCTTTAAAATACAGCCAGACACGTCTTTTTGTTTTGGACATTTTGTAGACATGCAGACTGATAGATTAATAAAGAAATAACACCGTTAAAATCGTTAAAACGTTTTAGTTTTCAGCTCTTGGCGGTCGACGATCACTAATCTTCATTAACTCTTTGTTGTCCAGGTCTTGCTGTCTGATGCCAGTGTTCCCGGTGAAGGAGAACACAAGATCATGGACTACATCAGGAGACAGAGAGGTACAGCTGACCCACATCCGTGTGTTCAAGTTTATAAAGAACATTTACTGTAGAAGGATTGATAATAAACAAAATGTTACTAAACAAACACCACAAAAAAGTCTGAAAAATGCTTCTGACATAAACAGAGTAAAAGTAAAAAACACACAAATCAACATCACACATTATTTATGTTGATAATCGTCTCAGATATTTTGTTGACTCACGTTTGTGATTCTCTTTTGCAGCTCAACCGAACCACGACCCCAACACACACCACTGCCTGTGTGGAGCTGATGGTAAGCCGTTACACTTCAGTCCAACGTGTAAAAGAAATAAAGAATAAGTTCAATAAAGACTAGTTAAATAATAAATATGTTTTATTTAACTCTGTTGTCGTGACTTAACACATTTTCTCTGTCTGACTGATCAGCTGATCTGATCATGCTGGGTCTGGCCACCCACGAGCCAAACTTCACCATCATCAGAGAGGAGTTCAAACCCAACAAACCTCGACCCTGTGCTCTCTGTGGACAGACGGGTCATGAGATCAAAGACTGTCAGGGGACGCCGAGAGAGAAGCAGGGACAGGTGAGGTTACAACGGAGGAAATGTGGTTACGTCACTGTGAAAGAAAGTGTTTTTATGGTCGTTTAAAGTTACTCTGGTGCTCAGAGACACTATTACTTTAGTCCACAGGAACCAACACAAACTTAAAGTTCCTCATAGTAGCTTTAAATACCAGAACTAAAGGGGGAAATTCATATTTTCCACTTTGTTTCTATGTGGTCAATTTTCCACGAGAGTTTGATTAGCAAACGTCTGGCTTTCTGTTAATCTGACATGAATTGTTTTTTTGTGTCAATGATACTTTTTCTGGTTTTAAATATATAAAAAAAATTCTTTAACCAGAAATTTGCCACAAATTAAACTTCATCTTTTTTTTTTTTCTCCGTCAGCACGATGAGTTTGCAGACTCGATGCCGGTGTCCGAGCAGGAGTTCATATTCATCAGGCTGTGTGTGCTGCGGGAGGTGAGATGTTCACCTACTTTGCTTCCTTTTTTTATTAAAGAAGTGATCGTCCTAACGTGGCTCCACAGGGTCTGTTGATGTCCACCTTACAGAATATTTTAGATGCTGCTCATACGACTCTACACAGTGTAGATTAAACATATTTGTCCATTATTTACATTTTACTGATCGAATAACTGGTCGTTGGGGGAATAAAAAGGCAACACGCGCTAATGCTAAATGAACGATAACGCTGATTCTTCCTCCCCTCCGGGTCTCAGTACCTGGCCCGAGAGCTGACGATGGCCAGCCTCCCGTTCCCCTTCGACTTCGAGAGGAGCATCGACGACTGGGTCTTCATGTGCTTCTTTGTTGGGAATGACTTCCTGCCGCACCTGCCGTCCTTAGAGATCAGGTGAGCTTCCGTCCAGCTGTTCTTTAATGAAAGCTTGTTTGAGTTTTAGAGGAAGTGGTAGCGCTGTTGTATCTGTTGGTCCTTTTTAAAAACCCAAAGCAGTTATCTCTGTTCAAGACCGTAGAAATGTACTCGTGCAGTTACAGATTGTTTCTATTCCGCCTACAGACTCGATAGTTCCAGAGTTTCTCAAGACTTGTGCTTTCTTTAAGCTTAAAAGAACCACGTTCACAGTCTGATGTCGTCCGTCTTTAGGCCGTGGTTACACCCGGCTGTGTTCACATATTGTGTGTCCACACTTGAGCGGATATATTTCATGGTGAACACACAAGTTCTTCACAATAAAAGTTCACCGTTACTTTATTTCAAAGCTTTTATTTTGAAGCAGTAACTTACAGAACTCGGGTCTCAGCGGTGCTCCTGGGTTTCCTCCTCTCTTCCTTTTTGTTTTAATCTTCCTCCGTGTGGGAGGAAGATTAAAAAGAAGACGTTTTGATAAATCGTCCTCACGCAAGAAGTAACTCAGGTTTCCACACATCTATAATATGCAGTGACGATGGGGCGATTGTGGCTAAGTGGATGGCAGGGCTGTCTTTCAATCAGAGGGTCGGCGGTTCGAACCCCGGCTCCGGCTCTGCTAGTCGCATGTCGATGTGTCCTTGAGCAAGACACTTAACCCCAAAATTGCTCCCGTAGTTGTGCCTACGGTGTAGACTCTGTGTGAATATACTCTGAATATAGACTCTGAATTGTAAGTCGCTTTGGATAAAAGCGTCTGCTAAATGACTGTAATGTGACGTTCCTGTTCCAGTCGACCCCGCCCTCTCAACCGCGTCCTGCCCTCTCATTGGCTGTAGCTCTCCGACGGGTCCAGATGTTTCCCCTGGTTGATATCTGGGATGTAACCCCACATTCACAGTGATTGCAATCCTGTCGTCAACTCACTTTAACCAGCTCAGACTTCTACTCTTCTTCTGCTTTGCTTTCGCCATTATTTTATTCGTACAAGGATACTATAGAGCTGTTTCCAGTCTGTTTCCAGAGTGTCTGAGAGCTGCAGCTAAATATCCTTAAACATCCTCACAGATCAGTATTTGTTGTCAGTGTATAATTTATATTTCTTTGTGTCTCTCAGAGAGGGAGCGATCGATCGACTGGTCAACATCTACAAAGACGTCGTGCACAAAACCGGAGTGAGTATCGCCACACGTTTCTGTGTCGTCGTGTGTTGTCCGGTTGGTGGATGAAGTGTGTTTTTAAAGCGGCTCCGGCGCTGTGTGTTCAGGGCTACCTGACAGAGAACGGCTACGTAGAATTGGAGCGGGTGGAGCTGATCATGCAGGCGGTGGGCGTGGCAGAGGACAACATCTTCAAGAAACGCAAAGAGGACGACGTAAGATTTCTGCAACTCGATTATCAGATAAAGTATAAAGTATTCATAAGAAGAGTATACAGTTCAGAGTGATGGAAACCAAACTTTAGTCTTCAACTTGTTTCTTTGTTCTCCAATAATGAAATCATACTTTTGCCAACGTTGGACTATTTTGAGTTCTTAGACGACAAGAACGTTTTGTCGATTGATCTCAACATACAGTGAAGTATTGGGCTCGTTTTGGCACCAAAACTTGAGGTTTAAATGATCTCCAGAGACTGAAACGAGACCGGTTCACCACAGTCGTGAACATTTCTATTCTAATCTGGATGAACTGCTTTCTGTGATCGACGTGTTGTCTTTCTGTCTTTAGGAAGGCTTCAAGAGGAGAATGAAAGACAAACGAAAGAGGATGAAGGTGAGTGAGGCAGAGAATGAGGAAGACGGTCGTGCTGCTTGTTGGTTTCATTAGCTGACTGATCTTAACTGATGAAAGTACTTTTATTAAGTGATATAAAACTGCAGCGTTGTGTGTTTTCCTCTTTTATCATCTTAACATTCTCACATATGAGCTGAAGTGTTTTCACGTTCTTCTTTCACGTCTTCTCGTTGTTGCTCGTTGGGTTTCTCCACACATCGTTTTCTCTGCTTGTTTCCATCCGTTGGTCATAAAGCAGCTTTAGATTCATCTCAACGAGTGTACTTTGGAGTACCGCAGAGGATACATGAGATCTTGTATAAAAGTTAATTTTAAAACAGATCTGTCATGTGTGATTCTTAAAATATTTATGCTATAATAAGTTCAGCAAAAAATGTAACTTTGATAAACCACATTTAATATTCAATATTCTCATTTTAATGCCGTCGTTAACTGAAGCAACAAACTGTTCTGTTGTGTTTCGCTCTCTTGTAGTTTTAAAACCTCTTAATCTCGGAGCCTATTTGTAGGTCTCTGCTCGAAAATGGCATAGCCCTACAAAACTGACCATAGTTCTGTAACTACAAGGTCGATTTTAATAATTTTTGTTGATATAATCAGATCACAACACGTGTGAGATTGTTTAGATGGGTAATATTGTGTATATGTTGCTGGTTAATATAGTAAATTAAGACATTACACAGCTCAAATTGAAAATAATCAGGCTCGCCTGGAAAAAAAGCACTTTCATTGATAAAAGGTTATTGAAATAATGCAGATAGCTCCCTAAAACTTTCCCAAATCATAGCACAACTGATCAGTAGTTATTGAATAAAGGTTAAAGTGGAATAAAGTGAAGAATAAGAGGCTTTAGTAGAGAGCGGTCAAGCGAGGTCATCATTTTCGAACCAGCTGTTGCAGCTCTTACATTGTACTTTTATATACTATATAACTATATATTTTACTTTTTTTATCACTCATATTATTCAATACATCCAAATACAGATACTAGGAATCATTTTGAGATTCATAACATCATCAGAGCCTGTTTTTGGCTGTCATCTATAGGATTTTCTCAGTTCATGTGTGTGTATGTGGCTGTATCTCAGCCTATCCTCGGTCGATTTCAGTAAATAAGCCTTCCTTCGACGCGTCAGAGTCTCAGGAAGGCCTCTGTCGAATTTGGTGTTGATCGACAAAAGTTTCAACCAACAAAGTTGCCAGAAGTGCCGCGTGTCCCCGGGCGTAAATTTCCGCTCGCAGGAAGTCTGACCACTCGCCCAAGCTGGCTTGACCGCTCTTATTCTGGAAACAGGTCGGAAGTAAACAGTATGCAGTTGGCAACAATGACTCCAGCTTTGAAACGGAAAATCTGCGACGTTATTGTCCTCATTTTTCATAAAACTTGGCCACATACCTACGATTTTTTTTGGCGGAGGGCAGCACGAAGGTACGTTTGACCACTCACAGCTGTCCAGTGTTCACACGGATCGGAAAACCGAAGTTAGTTACGTGTTTGGCCACGTGTGCTAATGCTATTAAATGCATTGCATGGCTTGGTAGCCGCTAGCATCAGGGTGCAAACATTGATTTGCGGTACTCATAACGCCGATTTCTGGCCAGGATTTCATGCTTTTATGCCACGATTTATATATGCTTATATGAGTAGCCTATAGTTGTGTTTGGAGTGTGTAAGAAGTGACTTATTTGATGGTGTTGCCCATACGTTGCTGTTTCATCCGGAAAAAAAACTGGCCGCATCCACACTACTGGCTAATAATCAGGCTATTTTCCGCATATGATTTTGAGGGGTTCTGAGCCAGAGAGCCCCCAAATATGGGGGTGTCGGGCTAAAGAGGTAGAGGAACCACTGATTGATATTTAACATTCGTCCTCTTTAAAACACTCACAAGATCAACTTATATTCAGTTACAGCTCTTTAAAGTACTGGTACTTTGACACGTACATCTTTAAGACTTTAAAAATAATCTTTAAAACTTTATTTGTACTGTTAAAAAAAAAAATCAGAAGAAATCAAAGGAAGAAATGCCAAAACATAGAAATGAAACTATATAAATTACAATTTAAATGGTAATTGATAAATGGTTAAAAGCTTCCTAGAATGTGTTTTAAAGTATATCTGATATGTGATATAGCTTCTGCAGAGTAAACCGTCTTATTATTATTATTATTATTATTATTATTATTATAATAATAATAATAATAATAATAATAATATTTTTTCCGCAGGCGGAGCAGCGAGGCCCCGCCCACCTGACCTCGGGCCAGTTTGCCCCTCAGGCTCTGGGGAGGAGAGACCGACCCGAGGCCGTCCAGAACGCCCGGCATCAGGCCTTCGACATGCGGATGCAGCACAACAAGGTACGACGGCTTCTCTGCAGCTCTGGAAGTCTGGGA
Source organism: Anarhichas minor (assembly GCF_050575085.1). Taxonomy (NCBI): domain Eukaryota; kingdom Metazoa; phylum Chordata; class Actinopteri; order Perciformes; family Anarhichadidae; genus Anarhichas; species Anarhichas minor. The sequence goes on from NW_027466582.1 coordinate 585,678, forward strand.
AATGGAGTTCCAGATCTCCCAAAGTCAAACACAACTTTGTATTGTTTTGTTTTATTATAGTAACATTCTGTTTCGCTCATAGAGGTAGGTATCGGTTTGTAGTCTCTCCTATAGAAATAGAATCCTAGAATCTAATACAGAAGTAACATAAGAGGGTACAAACTACATGTAATATATGTTAGAGATGTGATGTCTTCAGAGTTCAGGAAAGGGAGGACATTTTCTTATCCAACATGGAGATGATGAAGTGTTTATTTTCATCCAGGATGCTGCTCAGTTCCTGAAGGCCTCCATAAAGAACGGTGGCAATGTAAGTTACATGCACATAAACAACATGACGAGTGTTGGTTTGATTCTCGTATGTTTATTAAATACAAACATATCTGACTTTGTCAGGCAGAGAACAGTTAAGTCAACATATATTAAAGAAGATAAAGATGGACACACTTTAATTAGAAGATTAGAATAATCCTCTGGTTCTCAGTGTTGATCATTAGGACATTATACATCAGGCATAGTTAGGGATATATTATTATATATATTAAAGGGATAGTTTAGTAGTGTGTGTGTGAGGTTCTCCTCCACAGTCAGGGTTCTATTACAGGAGATGAGTTTATAGAACAGAGGAGAACCAACACGGGAGCAAAGTAATGTTCTGCTGTGGACGTATTTTAAAGAGTCTCTCAGTTTAAGTGAACGCTGTATTTAGAACGTGTTCTCCTCTTTACCTCGCTGTCAGACACTGAAGCTGTTCTCTGTGATCTCTACAAACACACCAGACTCCATCCATAGAACACTGACTCTACCTCTCAGAGCACAGGAGCTGCTCTACTGCTCCTCCATCTGTTACTGAGTTTGTGTTGTTGACAGACTTTAAAGAGTTAATTCAGATTCACAATAACACAAACAAGCCGTGTCTACTGGAGGTAACACAGCGACTATAGATAAGAGCCTCAAACACTTCAAAACATCCAAACTATCCATTAAAGTCTCGCCCCGTCTTCACCGCACTGACTTCCTCTCTTTACAATCTGAATACGAGGCGTCGTGGAACACTTTGACTTCACAACCATCGGCCCTTCTTTGCTCTCCAGTGTTTTATTATTCGTCCGCATCAGAAAGAGTTTGACTGAGATCCACTCGAGGTGCCTCTTGGCTGCTGATTGTAGAACAACAAGAACAATCATTACAGTCGTGATGTTATCTCCTTTATCACCCAGTAGGGATCTAAAGATGATCTTTGCTGCAGCAAACTAGGAAAATCTGAATTCATATTGAAACGCTGTCACCTTCTAATAAAGTGTAGACGGTGGAGGTTGTATTGTCTGTTTTAAACATGGACGCTGCATCGTGCTTCAGTTCACGGTCATGTTCCCATTTAACGCGTCTCTGGAGCGGTTGGGTTTCCTGCCCACGTACAGCTTTAAATATAAATCGGCCAACAACAGGCGGCCATACATTAGCACATGAATGAAAGCAGCACAAAGGCTTCAGGGGAGAGGAAGGCTAAGTAGCTGTTTTATTATTGTAACAGACGGCGGTGCAGAGAGTTCATCTTTCACTCAGAGAAAAAGATTTTATAATCGTCCGGTAGTTTTTATGACGTGACGCCGCTGTTAAATACAATAGAGGCTCCTGAAAACTGCTCATTAATTCATCCATACTTCAATATTCTGCCTCTTCTCTATGTGGAGGAAATGTGGATTTTAAATAGTAGACATCGTCACAATAGTGCGATATTTAGAATAGGAAGCGGTTTATTGCAAAGTAAGATTGTACATATAAAGGACAGTCACACGTCTGCCAAATATAACATGTTTAACTGATTTAATGCATAAATCATTTGAGTCACTTTTCTTTTTTTTTCTTTTTTTTCTTTTTTTTAAACTGCCAAAACATTCACTGACTCCGGCTCCTCAGCTGTGAGGATTTACTGCTTTCCTTTGGTAGTTATCGGTCTTTAAAGTAACGATGCTTCGATAGGTTTGTATTTATTTTTTGTATATTCCAGTGACCGATCAGAATGATTAATTTTCCCCCAAAAATGTGTATTTATACAGTTTAAAAAAGAAATATAGATTTAAAGAAAACACACCGCGGAGTCATTTTACCCTCAAAGAAAAGACATCAACCAACAAACTATTTAACTATTTCATATCCAATTTAAACCGATAGTTAATGACGCTGATATCAGTAATGTAACACTTAGATCTTTGTTGTTGTTGTGGTTCTATAAATGTAATTCATGGTGCTGTTAATTCACACGCTGCTTCGCTTTGTGTGCAGCAAACTCGAGTCTTTTTGAAATGCTAAACGCCAACAAGTATGGATTGAAGCAGAATGTTTAGTTACGTAAGAACGTGTGACATCTTTACGTCTATCTTTCTATTAATAAACTTTGACTTTTGGACTTTACAACACGTAGTATGTGTTGGAAATATTTAGAATATTAGCGTAGCTTGATCTGTTTAAACACAATTAATAGATTTATTAACTGTCTGACACGCCCGACATCAAACCTACTGGCAGACATTTAAACATAATAAGATATGATATCATGTGTGTTGAGGCTGTTGCACTGATAACAACTAATGTATGAGACTTTTGATTTTTCTGATCTGTTTCTTTCTTCTTTTTTTCATGGGATTTTGTCGCCCTGTCCAGTCGTCTGCAGGGCCGAGCAGCGGCGCCGACAACAGGGGTGTGAAGAGGAAGGCTGAGGACAGCGACAGCGAGCCGGAGCCCGAAGACGTCGTCAGGTAAACCGGTGGAGGTCGTAGTGGAAGTAATGCTTAAATCTTTTAAAGACTTTCTTTTATCCTCTCCAAGGTCTGTCGGGTGTACTCGTGTAGCGTGGAAGCACATCTACTCTTTTAAAAGAGAACCTTCAAACTGCTGCTGCAGAACCAGAGAGATTGACTTTTTTAAATTTTATTCCGCACGTTGTTCTTTCTCGACCGTGAGACCTACGTTGCTCACAATGCAACTCGACCTCACAGAATACTGGAGTAGACATAAAACCAGACGGTTCTTTAGTGAAGTCAAAGCTTCATGTGTTAAAGCTGCATTCTCTCTTGTGTCCACCAGGGGGCGACTCCTCTGGTTGTATAGAAGTCTATGAGAAAATGACTCTACTTCTCTCTTGATTTATTACCTCAGTAAACATTGTAAACATGAGTTTATGGTCTCAATCTCTAGTTTCAAGTCTTCTTCAATACAGCATGATGTTCATTTAGTACATTATGGTCCATTTAGAGTCAAACAGACCATAAAGCAGGGGATGCTTTAGGGCGGGGCTACACGGTGATTGACAGGTCTCTACCAGAGACGTATACGGCGTCTCTACGTCACTCCTCATCAGTCCAGATATGGTTAATAAGCAGTTTACATACAGAATAAATATCCACAGCCGACCGAGTGCCTGTAGTTCATAAAATGCCTTTTTAAAATGAATCTTCACAGACCTGCAAAGATGGCGTTAACGAACTCAACCGGAGAAAATCACTCAGTAATGCCACCGTGCTGTAACACACACACGCGCACACACAGCTCCCACACACACACACACACACACACACACACACACGCAGCTCCCACTTCCCTCTGCACGTGATTAATATGGAAAGCAGGAATATTCCAGTAAATTCCTCTGTGACGCTCTCGTCAAAGCTGCTAAATCCATCGGGCTAAATTGGTATTCATGGAGGCTTTCCTCTCAGGAGCCGAGGCTCCACCACACAGATGCTCGGATCGGCCCTGATTACGTGTGCAGAACGAAGTCAAAGCCATTAAACTATTCCAGCAGCAGCGTTGTGTTTTTTTGGTTCAACCTATAGATGAACAGAGCAGCATTTTAATAAGCAAATGCATCGTTTAGGTACATTTTGCTCTACAAACATGCGATCGTCTCGTCCAGTACTCGCATACGCTCGCTGTAATGTGTTTATATTTCACGGTCACAGTCAATAGAAGCGATGTTAAAGCCACGGCATCCAGACGGCTGACTCCAAAGAGAGTTTATCGATATTATGATGCAAAAAGAGGAGAATACGGTTTGTCTGTATGACAGCCGTGCTGCATTTTGGCATCAGTGTAAGTGGAAACCATTAAAAACACTGAAAGGGTTAATCCAGATTTGAACCCTGAATTTGCCAAATTCAAGTCGTTTGGCGCGAAGTTGTCGACGTCATGACCAGTGTTGGGATGTAACTAAGTACATTTACTACAGTGAGTACTTTAAAACTGAACTTGAGTATTTCTACTTAATGCTTCTTTATACTTCAGCTACATTTGTCTGATAACTGAAGTTACTTCGCAGATTTTTGATACCCAGCAGTTTATAAAGTAATTAAAATAAGCTCCACCTTTTTCATCAGCTGCAACATTAAAGCAATGAACACATTAATGCATCAATAATTATAATACAATTAGAGAATGCATATTCTTCTGGGTACTTTTGGCACTTTAAAGGCAACAGTTTTGTTTGTTTTTTGAATCATTCATGTCATTATTCTGCACTAAAGACATGTTCTAGTTCCCTCTACTTCTAGTCAAAAAATCTAAACCACAGAGGGTTAATGCAGTAATACTGTATCACTGAAGAGTATTATATACTATATAAACACATGTGCATGTGTGCTTTAGGTTGTGGGAGGACGGCTGGAAGCAGAGATACTACAAGACTAAGTTTGATGTGGACGTGAGTGATGAGGACTTCAGGAAGAAGGTGGTCCGGTCCTACGTGGAGGGTCTCTGCTGGGTGCTGCGCTACTACTACCAGGTAACGCTCTGATCTCTAGAGTACTACCAGGTAACGCTCTGATCTCTAGAGTACTACCAGGTAACGCTCTGATCTCTATAGTACTACCAGGTAACGCTCTGATCTCTATAGTACTACCAGGTAACGCTCTGATCTCTAGAGTACTACCAGGTAACGCTCTGATCTCTAGAGTACTACCAGGTAACGCTCTGATCTCTAGAGTACTACCAGGTAACGCTCTGATCTCTATAGTACTACCAGGTAACGCTCTGATCTCTATAGTACTACCAGGTAACGCTCTGATCTCTAGAGTACTTCCAGGTAACGCTCTGATCTCTATAGTACTACCAGGTAACGCTCTGATCTCTAGAGTACTACCAGGTAACGCTCTGATCTCTAGAGTACTACCAGGTAACGCTCTGATCTCTAGAGTACTTCCAGGTAACGCTCTGATCTCTATAGTACTACCAGGTAACGCTCTGATCTCTAGAGTACTACCAGGTAACGCTCTGATCTCTATAGTACTACCAGGTAACGCTCTGATCTCTAGAGTACTTCCAGGTAACGCTCTGATCTCTATAGTACTACCAGGTAACGCTCTGATCTCTAGAGTACTACCAGGTAACGCTCTGATCTCTAGAGTACTACCAGGTAACGCTCTGATCTCTAGAGTACTACCAGGTAACGCTCTGATCAAAGTGTTTTCCAGAGTGACTAAATGTGTTGCAACAGCAGATAAACACCTGAGAAGTTAACAACTTAAAGCCATAAATAAAAATCACATTTGAGTGATGAAATATAATGAAAGCAGCTACTGTAAAGGTTTCAGCATCCTGTCATTAAAATGTCAGTTTGACGAGGAGCTCGACCTCAAAATAAATCTCAGAGATTCAAAAACGTGCTGCAAAGGTTTCGGTCTCAAGTTTGAATTTTTTAACCAAATTGTGTTTTGATAACCGATCATCTCGGATGAAGAGAACTCGTAACGGACGTCCAGCGTTTTGTTGAAAGTCAAGAACTCCTCACCGTCGAGTGTCCACAAACAAACCTCGGCACCGCAGAGACGTCGGCGCCTCCACTTTATTGTTTGCAGTGTGATTATACACTAAATCTTCTTCTATTGTTGTAAAATATTGATCTTTATCTCTAAAATGAAGCGATCAGCTGCGGAGCCCTCTTCAGCGGAGCCGGGGGGGATTTGTTCGTGGGCTGATTGTGAGCTGTCTATATGCACGCTCTGTGTTGACTCCACATGTCGGCCCATCCAAAGCCCCTCTCATGGGGGCCCTTCTGCATGAATTCATTAGTGGGGAGGGGGGGGGTCCTCGGTGGACGGGCGGGACGTGTCTGCTCTCCGCAGCCGCACATTCACGGTTCGCTCTGCAGCAGCAGAGTTTATGCTCGCGCATATTTCCCAAATACTGAAGAGTCGCACTTTTATTCTTGAGGTGTGAAACCTTAATGGAGGCGGTGTTTTCCTGAGCGGATATTTAATGCGGTGCGGAGACCGACGCCCCTTTTTTAAACAATAAGACTTCAAATTAGAGCAGTTTTCTAATCGCGACTAATCTGGATTTTTAGTAAAATGATCCAATATTAATTCTTAAAGTCCCAATATCAGCCCTGTGTGTCTGCCTCGTCTCTGTGAATGTGTGTTACGTGTTGGCTGTGGTGTCTCGATATGAAGAGCACACTCTTATTGTCCTTTGTTGCATTATTTTGGTCTTTTTAATTTATTATTAGATCCTCCTAATTAATACTAATGACGTCAAACACAACAGCCCTGAAATACAATCTGCCTTCATGGAGGTTGTGAAGTTTGTTCATCTAAAACAATTAAGGTTGAATAATTCAAAATCATTTAATGGAAAAGGGACTTCTTGTAGAAACGGGAGATCAATAAGTCTTGAATCGGCAACTTGCATACAACTAAATAATAATGAGAATATTTTTTAATTTGACAGTCGATTCTTGTATAAAATAATCTGATATTTATTGTGGTAATTTAACGCGGTTCATTAGTTTTAATTATTTAATTTCAGCGAGTTGTAGTTTTTTTTTTTTACTATTTGATTTAAATGAAACTAGTGCTTAATTAATCGGTTAGTTAATTAGAATTAATCGCCGACTGTTTAATAATCGATTTGTCATAAATCAGCTGTTTCTCTTTGTGTTTTGGACGTCTCTTTGGCCGTCACATCGCATCGACTAAACCATCGATCTTAATAACGATCACATTAACTAATAATAAAAGTGTTTAGCTGCATTATTTATTCTTCATTGTTGTGGTTTGTAGTCCAACGAAGGTCACAAATGTCCTCGAGCCAAAACATTTTGTCACATTACCATAAATGATCCGTGCGCTTTATTTTTGAGGGTGCAGAGTGGATCGCCCTCTGGCTTTTATGACGGTAAAGTCTCCGTTTTATCACGTGAATGAGCGTCTTTAGTGATGGAGTGCGGCTGAGATTGGTGGATTTATCACCGCGGGGTTTCCTCAGAGGTGCATTGTGGGACATGAAGGTTGTTCTCTGGTGCCACACGGGTTTGTTCAGGAGGGATGAGTTCCATTTCTCTTCTTCTTTGCTCCCAAAAACATCTAAAACAACACAGCTGAGGAGAATTACTGTAGCGATGCGAGAGCCTCTCATGTTGAGGATTCTCTCTCCAGCTTCACGGCTCAGTCTGTAGTTAAAACTGTTGGACGTTGAAGTTTGTAGACGTGAATCTGCCTTTCAGTTTTTAAAAACGCTCTGGTCTGATCAGGGTTCCGCTCTGTGGAGGTTCTTTAAATGTCAGCGTTGGTCTGCTCAGATTGGATTTTAAGCTTTGTGCTGCAGCAGAACTTTTAAAGGAAAAAGGGCAAAGAGAAGCTTTTTCTTTTCTACTTCCTGGTCGCCTTAAGTTTTGTTTTTCCCTAATTTTGTCAGTCGTGACTTCGCTCTTAACACTTAAAATGTTATTAAATCCAACAGAAAATGAGTTTGTGATTAATCATTAAGTCTTTAATCAAACTTGGAGGTTAGAGATATTCTCACATTCAAATATACTCTGAAAAAAAGCTTAATTTAAACAAAGTCATCTGGTGTTTTATATGTACGATCACACAAGAAATGGTGCAAACCGGCGTTAGCTTAGCATTAAATAATCCTGATCATAACATACTATTAATTAAGTAAATATAAACAAAGTGAAAATATGCATTCATTGCTGTGGGTATAACATAATTCTGTAAACTTTATTGTTTGTGACACAAAGGGAAGAGAACCAACTGTCGGTTGTCAGGCGGATATTAAATCAAACAGAAGTTTACATTGATTAATCATAATTAAATACTAACGCCAAACGTTCTCTGCAGGATTCAAACAAAGTCTTGAAAGTTTGGTTCATGTTTTAAGGTTACGAATATGCTTAGATTTAAATATACTCCCTGATTTTCAACGTAATCTGGTTGTTTGTTCTCTACAATCACTCGTGTAAATCTAAAATTCATCAGATTAAACCTGCTGTGGGTGTAAAAGTATTCTGTAAATGTATTTCATTTTATTTAAACAAATAAATAAAATGCATAATTTAGATGTGATTCTTGAATTTTAGTCTCTGGTTCCAGCTTCTCAAATGTGAAAATGTTTTATTTTATATAATAATAATTGAACATATTTGGACTGTTGAACAAAGCGATTTGAAAACAGCTGTGGGTAATTGTTGTGACGGACATTTTTAACTATTTTTGGACATTTATGTAATGGATTAAATCCCCCCCATGAGGATCAATGTTAGCTGCAGCCTTGAGTTAAATGCTGAATGCTCCGTCTGTGCAGCTCGTGGCCCGTCTGATTCCTCCCGACATGTAACGTGATATTAAAGCCGGTGCTTGTGTCTGTTGATCTGCAGGGCTGCGCCTCCTGGCAGTGGTACTTCCCGTTCCACTACGCTCCGTTCGCCTCCGACTTCAAAGACATCAAAGGGATGTTCACGGACTTTGACAAGGACACCAAACCGGTAAGAACGCACTGAGAACTTCTCTTCCTTTGTTATGTCTCGTCTCCCACTTCATCGTCAAATCTAACAAAGGAGGAGTTTTTGTTGAATCTGTTGCTCCAATCAAATGCCAGTAAACTCACTGCAACATCTACGCCGGGTGGAGGCTTTATTAGAGAAATCCACGAAAACGCAACAGTTTTAGAGCTTTCACAATAAAAGAGAGGAACACGTGAAGTTGGGAGACTTTTTCTCATATTTTTTCTAAATATTTAGGATTAAGAATTTGACCACAAACATTTCTGCTGGTACAAATCTGTAGCTGTGTTTTTCTTTTATTGAACCGGCAATAGAGTTCTGCAGGAATGTGACCTAACAACCAGAAATTAGTCAGCATCTTTACACTTCCTGTTCCCTCGTCTAAAAGTCAGTGTTTTTGGTTAGATGTCTGAAATAAGTTGTTTAACACAAGCTGCAGAGTTAACGTTGACACATCAGCATTTAGATTGGTTCCCCGTAGAACATTTACAACACAAATGAAATGCATCAACCAATATGCAACCAAAAGACACAACATCATTTTGTTTTAGGTGAATCAACCTCCCGGTACGAGCACTTAAATAGCCCTTAATTCAATAATTATGATTACTACAAATTGTAAAATATGGTGGAAGATTGGCAGAAGGTCCAGGTCATTTTTTACTTCAACAGAAGTTGAACTGACCAACAATGATACTTTTTCATGTCATGGATCACAACAAGAAGTTTCATAAATCTTGTTTCGATGGAGTTGAAACCAGACTAGTTGAATCAGAGAGTAACTACGAGTGTGTAAATAACTTGTTTGTGTGTTGTTGTCTTGTCCAGTTCAAGCCACTGGAGCAGCTGATGGGAGTGTTTCCCGCCGCCAGCGGCAACTTCCTGCCCGCCACATGGCGGAGCCTCATGAGCAGTCCGGTAAGTGTCGAGTCCTGAAGGAGGTGCAGAGAGATCAGGAGGGAGAGTAGTTTTCACTCTGAGCTGCTTTTTACAAGTCTCACACTTCTCTTGACGCAGGATTCTTCCATCATCGATTTCTACCCCGACGACTTCGCCATTGATCTCAACGGCAAGAAATACGCCTGGCAGGGTGAGTCACCTGCCCGCTCAATAACACTGCTTTTAAAGGGCCAGTGTGTGTCTTTTAGAGTGATCTATTAGCAGAACTGTATGATCATATTTAGAACTATAATAGACTATAATAGACTTTCATTGCTCCTAAAGTAGTCGGAGGCGAAGATCTTGAAAGATACCACAGAGTGAAGTCAAAGCTTCATGTGTTAAAGCTGCATTCTCTCTAGTGTCCACCAGGGGGCGACTCCTCTGGTTGTATAGAAGTCTATGAGAAAATGACTCTACTTCTCTCTTGATTTATTACCTCAGTAAACATTGTAAACATGAGTTTATGGTCTCAATCTCTAGTTTCAAGTCTTCTTCAATACAGCATGATGTTCATTTAGTACATTATGGTCCATTTAGAGTCAAACAGACCATAAAGCAGGGGATGCTTTAGGGCGGGGCTACACGGTGATTGACAGGTCTCTACCAGAGACGTATACGGCGTCTCTACGTCACTCCTCCTCAGTCCAGATATGGTCACTTCCTGTTCACGGGTTGCAAAACACAAGATGGCGACGACCAGAATTGCCAAATTCGGGACTTGAAACGGTCCACGTCTTATATACAGTTAATGGCCTTTGACGTGGTTTTGTTACCTCAGTCGTGGTAAGGAGCGGCCGGAGTATTCAGTTCGTTGTAATCTGAAACCTCACCACTAGATGTCACCAAATCCTAAGATTGTGGCACACAAAGATGTTAAATTCCTGTATATGTGCTTTATTTTGAAGGTGTGGCCTTGTTGCCTTTCGTGGATGAAAGTCGGCTGAGGGCGGCTCTGGACGACGTCTACCCCGACCTCTCACCTGAGGAAGGTGAGCAAAAACTCTACGAACTCTGGATTTCTTCTTACGATGAGCATCTCTGACTAAATGTGTTTCAGTGTTGAGCTGATTAGTGTTTCTACACGGTTTGTGTGAGGTGACGTGTTTCAGGTGTTCTGCTGCGTGTTCTCTGTTGCAGTGAGGAGAAACAGTCTGGGCAGCGACGTGATGTTTCTCCAGAAGTCTCACCCGCTCTCCGACTTCATCCATGAACTCTACCGCACAGAATCTCAAGAGGTAACAAAACACACAAAACTCCGCCTTGAATTCAAATCAACCCGATGGGGCCGAGCAGTTCTTTCTGTCTGCAGAAGTAAATGTAGTTTATTTTAAAAACCTCAAACAGTCGATGCACTTTTCAGACATGCAGCGACGAAGGGGCTGATGGAAAATGTGGTCTTAATGTTAACTGGGGGAAGTACATTTACTCAAGTACTGTATTTAAGTACACTTTTGGGTTACTTGTACTTTACTTGAGAAGCTACTTTATACTTCACAACATCTCAGAGGCAAATATCGTACTTTTTCCTGCACGACATTATATTTCATTACAACATACATGTCTTTACCAGCTGCGACATTAAAGTGTTGAACACATTAATGTATCAATAATCACAATCAAGTAATATAAAATACATTATTCTGCATAATTAGTACTTTTACCGTTGATACTTTAAGTGTATTCTGAGTATTTCTACACTGCAGTATTGCTACTCTTACTTCAGTAAAGTATCTTGAGTACTCTCTCTGAGCAGCAGCACTAACAACCTGCAGCGTCTGACAAAGTTCACCAGTAGGTTTGATGATGCAGCAGCTTGTTGTTCCTTTAAATTAATATTATTCTCTGCGCTGTGATGCATCGTGCAGCTGAACCCCCCCCCCCCCCCCCCCCCCCCCCCCCAATCCTCCTCAACACTGTAATAATAGTCTTCTTCTTCTGTGGTTTTATAAATCACACTCGCATCCAGTTTAAGCTCTGCTTTCTGCGTCACTGTGCTGCAGATGTGTTTGTGTAGCTGAGCAGGTGTCGTCTGAGTCCGATTCACTCTCGTTGATTATGTATTTGTAAATGCAAGGAAAGTTGTTGTTCAGAGTTATTTACTCACTGGGTTAAAACACTTCTTAAAGAGTATTTCTGAACAGTGATTCAAAAGAATACAGCAGCACGAAACATTAATGAGGACGGATCACATCTGAACAAATACTGAACACATCTAAAGACTCGCTGTCAAAGTTTTCTTCCTTAAAACAAGAAACCAACCTGAAGACAACTTCTCAAATGTTAATTAAATCCCCAAAATATACCGATGATTTATCTACGTTAGTCGTACGGGTAGTAGACTGAATGTGTGAAGGTTGTCCTGCTGGCGGCACTATAGAACACATCATCAGCAGGAATGTGAGTAAAAAAAAATACAAATAAGACAATCGGTGCAAAAAATGAATGTAGAACATTTTGAAAAAATATCAACTTTTTAAACTTGGCTACAAAAAATGTCTCCAAAAAACGTCAAAGGACGAAAAATGACAAACTAGAATTTCTTCTCTACTCCTTTTTCCCCAAAACGTTTTATTTTTCATGACGTCGTCACGTCTTCTTCTTCTGCGGCGCTTTAATGGCGGCTGCCCGGAGAATTGGCTCCACCCACTGTTTACATCCATGAACCAGCTTCTGATATTCAGTCGTGGACGGAAACGTGAATACGTTTGTCATTTTCTTTTTGCAGATTTGATTAAAGCTCCGTTACATCTCGCACTACTTTGATGCAAAGCTGTCTCGTGTTTTCACCGATTTTATTTGGGTCGCCAACACAATTTGCAGGATTTCTTACAAAGTCTTTTAATTAACATGAATATCTGCAGAAGTGGCTGGTTTACCTATTTAAGATAATATAAGTTGATGTGGAAATGTCAGTTAAAATGTTCATTTCAGCACTTATTTGCGCTTATGACTGATAGATGAGGCCCTTTCTGCCTCCTGAGCCACAGTTAGCCACGTAAAGTTATCGTTACGTTTAAAAAAAAAAAAACGGTGACAAATGTGCAGCATTATAAAATACATTCTGTTACACAACCTGTGAGACAAATGTCTAAAGAGTTCGACTGAACCGCCTCCTGTCTAGACACACCATTAGAGATAGACATCTGATCAGACGGGGTTCATCCTCTGGGGAAACGAAACATGATCAGTAAAGCAAAGTGCTCCCTCGTTAGCCGGACAGAAGGATTCACATCGTCTGATAAGGTGCGAGGATAATAACCAGCGATCTTATTGAAACTAATACCTTTTGCTATTCTGCTGATCTCTTCTTTTTGATTATTTTGTGGGACAAAATGAACATTTCTTTATTGTTCTTGTATGTAAACAAACGGTTTTTCTTGAGCAGCAATACAAAAAGTTACAAAATCTTTAAAACACATTCTTAGCTGAAACAGAGAGCATGACCATTAGCTCTGGACCGCATCGATGCTCCGGGGTTTTACTCATGTAGAAGCTGGTTTCGGGGGTCATCCCTGTAAGTAACACGGTGTTATAACATGTATGACCGTATATTCTACTGTTCACTAAACACCTGAATCATCACCATTCACTGCTTGATATACAATCTGCACCTTTACCTCCTCCAGGGCACTGAGATCCCTGCGGAGCTCTGTCATGGGATCCTGGGTACGTTAAATCTTGACGACAACCCAATTCTACCAGACGAGTAAGGAAACGCCGGCTTCATGCTCACCTGTTTTGTGCCTTTTTGTCTCGTGTTCTTAAGGCTGACGGAGCTGAAGAAGTGCAACGACGCACCTGATTATTTGTTTTCATGTCATTTGTCCTTCAGACTGGTGACGTCACCCATCCCAACGCTGCGGGACATTGAACAGAACCACGCCATCGGGTAAGAACCCAGCTAGCATCATACTTTCTTCTGTTCTCAGACAGTTCAACACTTAAAGGTTTGAGACATCTGACTTTCCTTCATAAACACTCGTCATGATTTGATCTAAATGAAAAAAGGACGGGTGGTCCTGTTGGTTTCTAGTTCCTAGCTCTGTAGATCTATATATCAATATAGATCTATAGAGCTAGACAGATGTATATGGATGATGTATAGAAACCGTGTCAGTCAGATATCTGAATGTTTCTTCTCCGTCTATGTCGTCCCAGCGATTCACTGACAGTCTTACTTATTGAGACATTTTCAGCGAAGCTTCAAAGCGTTTTATTTTCAGAGTTGAGCCGTGAGAATCTGTTCAGCCGCCTTTCATTAGAATAACACGAGTGTGCAGCTTCTCTCTGTCTGAGGCTCAACAGGAACAGTGGACGAGGCCGGGTGAGAATGTGATGAAACGCTTCTTCACCAGAATAATCCTCGCACATCAAACGTCACAGACTCGGGAACAGAAAGAAAGTGAGCTAATGGAACTCTTTCTGTCCGCACTTGAAACTGATTTTCTTCTGCTTCTTTTTCAGGGTGAAGTTCAAAGATCCGTACTTTGCAGCCGACTTTGTGTTCAAGGCGGTCCTCCTTCCTGGAGCCAAGTGAGGACTTATTTCATCTCAGAAATGCTTTCATAAATATTAAGCCTCCTTCTTTTCATGTTTTTGATATATATATATATATATATATATTTATTACAACTCGGTGTTAAAGGTGATATTTTATATCAAAACCAACAACACGTTTTTCAAACTTTCTGACTTTAAACAAACGAGAGAAGAAAGTGCATTTGTTGGGGACTATTTTCAGCGGCGGATGAATCCACATTGGGTGCTGTAGTGAGTGTTCTCACGAGGCTCATTGATGGAGATATCAGGCTGTGATGCAGACACAACTTGTTCATGTAATATAATTATTATTATATCATTTGCATAACACATTTAATGCAAAGATTGCAGCCTAACGAGCTCACAGAGCGTGATCAGAATAACAATAGTTAGAGATGAAGCAAACAAACAACAGCATAAATCAGTTTAATCACAAGAAGATCAAATATAACTTTATTAATAACGAAGGAAATTCTTGTGTTGAGTTTCATTAAAGATGAAGAGCAAAAAACAATAGAATAAAAATACAAAAAACAATAGAATACAATTTTTTTTTTTATTAAATGTAAACGAAATAAAACGGACACATTGCACAATAGAATAAAATAGCAATAAGAGTAAATAAATACAGTAAAAAAACAACAAAGATTAAATATAAAGTGTATAAGAAGTGATGCTAACACCAGAGCCGAATGGACACTATAAAGAAAAGTAATATTGATAAACATGAACTGATTATTGATCAGAAGCGTTTGTTATTTGAGAGTCTACACTCCTCTCTGAGATTCACATAAAACTCTTTATCTCAGTGCAGCTTTGACTCTGTTTGTTGTTGTTGTTGTTGTTGTTTGTTGTCAGGATGCCCAACAAGGTGCTGAAGCCGGGGGACTGGGAGAAGGGCAACAGAGAACCATGGAGACCCCAGCTGGGCTTCAACCAGCACAGGCAGCAGGCTCACCTGGACCAGTCCGGCTTCAGGGCTCTGGGGTGAGTTCATCTATTCACCGCCATGAAGAAGGTTTTAGTTCCAACGCTATCAATCTCTCTAATGCGCTCTAAAGCTCTGTCTGTACTCGTAGCGTGAACGGAGGAGTTTATTCTCTGAAGCACCAGAAGATGAACAAACTAAATGAACTGAAGAATCAAAAAGACGACGAGTGAAACTCGTAGATATGATCGTAGACTGAAGGTCTAACCGGCAAAAAGACATAAACTAACCTCCACTATAGAGGGGAGGGATTATCATCTGTAAACTCATATCTCATATTCATGAACTACTTTATTACCTTTAAACCCTGTAAAGAAACAAGTCAAGTATTAAATACATTATAAAGAAACAAAGGCTGAATATCTTGTAAACTATTTGATTTGGCTCCTAAATATTCACTCAAATGTAGGTTTTTCAGACTTTCTGTTTCTAAAGCATCTAAAAACTAACTGACCTTCTCTGTATAATCATGAGACGTGTAAACAAGGTTTCATCAGTCAACTGTTTGTCACTTTATCGAGGTGCACGACAAAGCGCCGGCTGTGATTCCGTCATTTTCTGGCGCCCGCCGGCTTCACCGCGACAAATATAAACTCGGTTGTTTCATCTGTTATTTGGGGTTCAGGGGTTGACGCCTCTCAGCATTCGATTAGACCGACTTGCTCACGTTTAATATCCACACGGTTAAGATGCAGTTGAATCACAGTCGTAGTTTATCGGTGATCATCGCCAGTCACTTTTATACCTCTGAAGAAAAACACAAAAAGTTGTTTCTTTGTCCTCCACGTTTGAGTCGTCACATCTAAAGAGACGGTTTATGAAATCATTTTCCGCTCAACGTCTCCCCTCACAGCTGCCGGTAGACCGTCCTGCAGCGAGCGATGTCACTTCAGTGTTAAACAAGGACTGCTGATTCCACAGTGACTCAGTGTTCACGGGTACAGTATTTTAAAATGGAAAATGTGTCCGTCGCTGCCCGTTAACCAGCCATCCTTGATTATGATCTAAGCTCTCTCCTCCACACGTTGATATTATCATTAAGGAAATGTGAATAATTGAACATCTGGCTCGGTCCGACTGTGGAATTAATTATGCACGGATTCGAAGAAACGGAATGTTATTCCAATTTTCTTCTTCTTCTTTTCTTCTTCTTGCTAAACTAAGTCGTTGATTCAGTGATTCCGGCAGTTATGTGCCTCGATGGGGCCAAACGAACAGCTGCTCAGAGCATCGTTATCAGAAGCATCTTTCTGTTGCTTTGATTCCTCCGTCTGTGATGTTCACCTCTGAGATCTGAAAACACAACATGAGCTTTGACTCCTATGTTATTTTAGATTTGTTTCCAGACATTATAGACTTTATACAGTGACTTTGCTGCTGTAAACATTACTGTTGCTGCTCAATTTATTTATTAATTAAATAATATATTAAATTGTTATTATTAAGTAATGAAAAAGTACAGATAAGAGTACAGATAATAGTAGTATTGCTAAAAATATACAGGGCTTCCTGTTGTTTTTCATGTTTCACCTGAAGCTAAATGCCCCAAACCGTCACACTCTGTGAGCTCGTTTGTGAGTTTGATGTGTCCAACAAGTTGTTTGTTGTTGTTGTTGTTGTAACTCCGACTCTTACATCACACTTTTCTCTTCCTTCAGTCACAGTGTGAACAGAAACCGCGGTGGACAGTACAGCAACGCCCCGCCACCCAACATGTACCAACAAGGAAGCTACCGCGGTGCACACAGCGGAGGCCACCAGTCGTTCCAACGTAAGAAACTCACGCTAACTCATGCTAACACACGCTAACGCACCATAATGTACTAAATGAACATCATGCTGTATTGAAGAAGACTTGAAACTAGAGATTGAGACCATAAACTCATGTTTACAATGATTACTGAGGTAATAAATCAAGAGAGAAGTAGAGTCATTTTCTCATAGACTTCTATACAACCAGAGGAGTCGCCCCCTGGTGGACACTAGAGAGAATGCAGCTTTACGTTACTCAGGCTAAAATGATTGTCACAACGGAAGTGATGAGAACAAAACTGAGCTCTAAATAAACAGTCAAACTTCTCCTCTAGGTTCTACAATGTAAATCTATGGATATGTTTTGTTTGTATTTACCTCGTGCAGATCTCGTGCAGATTAAATGAAGCTTTTTGCCTCGGAACAAGTTTTTAAAGAAACTCTATTAAGCAGGAAAACGAATGAATAAAGCAAACATCGACTGCTCTGCAGGACCTGCTTCTTCATAACAAACATCGTCTCAGATATGATGAAGATAAAAAAGGTTGTTTTATTTCACTCTGTCCACGCTGTGGCCCCCCCGGCCCCTCTGCCAGCTCTCTCCTCCGGTGTGACTTTGATGTGCCAATTTGCAAGTAGATGAATAATCTCATCTGCCCGCTGATGGCGTGCGGGGGAGTCGCAGCTATTCTTGGTGCCACTTGATGCAAATATTTTTTTTTGGCTCCTCCAGATTGCGGCAGCACCCCCCCCGGCCCCCGGCCTCTGCCGCTCGTTCTTAACGGTAAACTTGCCAATTAGTGGCGCAGGATTCTCTTCCTCTATATTTTTTCCATCATCGTTGGGAAAATTATTGCGCTCAACAAAGAGGAATCTTTGTAAATGTCCAGCGTGGCTTTTATGATCTCAGGTTTATTATATCGAGCAGCTGGAGCTTAAATGTTCTTCTCAGGTTCGCACTGATTTGAATTCTGCTGATTTTTCGCCGTTTGAAGTTGTAAACCTTTGACTTTTTCCTCCAGCGTTGACGCTCACCAGCTCAGTGTTGGTTTGAAATCATATTTTTGAACTATCATCAGTTCTTTTTAAGGTGTTGACTCCAGGGTTTCTGCAGCTTTTTGTCCATTTGAAGCTGTAAACCTTTGATTTATTTTTCCTCCAGCTCAGTCTTGGTGTCGAATAAGATTAATAACTAATCATCAGGTCTTTAGGAGCTGTTGACTCCAGGATTTCTGCTTAACATTGATGGTGAAATCTGGACTTAACCGACTATAATATCGGCGTCCGTAGGAATGTGATTATCCAGACAAGTGGGCCTTTTTCCTGCAGCCGGAGGCCGGAGAGCTCGCTTTTGTCCGGACGACACTTTCTCAGGGCCGGTCCTCCGCTCAGCCAGTAATCACTACAGGCTTTGGGCTTTTGTGGTTTTGGGTGAGGCGGGGGGGGGTTGCTGATTAGCGTTGTGGGAGACCCGGGCCGGTAATGAGACTGTTGGAGTGCCCCCCCCCCCCCCCCCTGATAAAAGCATCTGGGAGGATCCCGTTTGATTGGGTGTGTGATGCGCTCTGAAGAGGGTTGAAACCAAAGTTAACTTCCCTCTTTTGACGGCGCCTGCTACCCCCCGCAGTGATGTGTCAACACGCTGCCTCTGAAACGCGCCGTGGGGCCTTTGTGCCGGCCGCCGTTTAATAACCAGCCGGGGAGTCTCTGCTGGCGGCCATTATTGCCTTTGGCACCAAATTTGAACCGGGGGGCAGCAAAGTAACGGATTCATCCAGCGGCCACAGTGGCCGATAAGCCTCCAAACTCCCAAAGCACTTCAGGATAAACAGCTGCGCATAAGAGCCGCTTCTCGCTGGCTGGTTGGACCGACTTCAGTAACGAGGAGTCAGCAGACACACGAGGCCCTGCTGGTAACGGCATTTACACAAAATACTTTTAAAAACTTCAGAACAATCTCACAGGAGATTTATTCACCTTTTTGTGTTTTTACTCCAACATTGATTTGAGCTCAAACGGGAACAAACGTTTCTACTGTCGGAGGTCAGAAGGTATTCAAAGACGTTGTAGTAAAGAAAAACTTAAAGATTAGTTCAGAAGTTTGAGGTTTTATTAGTTTTGTTGGATATAAATCATGAGAGTGGAACAATGTTGAATGCTTTGAACAAAGTCTTTGTCGTAAATATAATACTTCATACCTGAAAACATTCTGAGTACCGAACAAAGTGAATTATTTTACTCATTCTTAGTGTTTTTAGCTTCTTTGATTGGACGGTTCCTGATTTTATTCTGCTTCTGTTCTTTTAAACTGTCTTTTCTAGAAATTTGGTTTATTTAGTTTTTGCACTGGAAGTCTGGTATCGTATAATCCGAATGATTCTTTGTGATTTTAAGCGTCAAAGGTTTTAATCTTTCCTAAAAATGTGTTTTCTGCTGATGAAGCAGCAGCTTGGAGTCCGTCCGTCTGCAGAGAAGTTACTGTCCTCCTCCTCACTGAGTCAAATAGTCGCCGAACTAATTGAAAAGAGGCGGAGAGAGACGTTTAGTTGTTTAGCGCGGTTGTAATCCCCCCCCCCCCCCCCTGCATTAATACAGTGGCGGCAGCGTGTTTTAAGGATTTAAAGCGTAATCCTTTGTTGGCTTTTGTCCGGCGCAGACTGGAGGTCTATACACGGTCAGATCATTGTTAATTAAGGAGATTGACAGGTGTCCACTTGTAATTCTCTCTTTTTTTTTTCGATGTGGAAGAAGAAGACCAGAGTGTTGCGGAGTTATAATTGGAGCCCGACTGGGTGGTCCACTTAAAGTTTATTGGTGAAGAGATAATCAAACATGAAAACTGAATGACAAAAACAAAATGATCCGTCCGCCTGCTGGCTGCTAATTGTGCGTTTTACTACTATTATAGCAGCCAAGAGCTGGTGGAATATTTTCCTTTAAGTTATCGGGTCTGAAAACAGATTATTTCAGTGTTTTCTAACATTTTAATCATTTTCACGAGTTCCAAAATGCTTAAGTCTCCAGTTAGTGTCCCAAAAGACTCTTTTATGAGCTTTAATCTTCTGAAGGTTTGAGGTTCCTCTCACACAAAAGATCTGTAAACCTGACGTTTTATTCAATTTCTAACTAATTACTATAAATGCACAGTAGGATACTAATGTCGACCAGAGTTTGTCTTTGAGAGGGGTCTCAAAACACGTTTCAGTGGCACGTTTCTGTGAAGCTTTTAGATGTTTTTATGTCCTAAGAAGCACATTATGTTGTAAACTTGGTGTTTTTACAGTAAATCGATTTTAAATGTCTTAACAAATGTAAAATCAGCTGTTTTAGCTTCAAAACATCGACTTCAAACGCGCAGAATGTTGACGAAAGCTGGACGATTACAGAAAAAAAGACAGCGACGCTAGCAGCTCTTTGTTACGATGTATTTGGACACAGCGGTGCTTTGAGCTAAATGCTAACATCAGCATGCTAACAGGCTCACAGGTTCGTGTTTAGCAGCCGTAACGTTTATCACGTTAGTGTACATAGTGTACGATAATGTACATTATCCCGGCGTGTTGGCATGCTAAGCTAATTAGCAATTAACACAAAGTACAGCTGAGGCTGTTGGGAAATGTCCCAACTGGATGAAAAAAAAAAGTAATTTATTTAGGATAATTTTGCTCGCGTCAACAAGTTTTCCCATGATGCTTTGGAGAGAAAATAAAAAACATGGTCACCATCCAGTCGCATGCTTCCACCTTCATTTCTCCATCAATTTAAAAACACATAACCAGCAACATGAGTGAAATCATTAACGTATTCAAATCATATTTCATATCATATAAATCCACATTTGTTGATTTGAGGGAGCAGTGAAATCTGGAAAGTACGGTCCGTTTTTTGGGGTAAAAATAATATTTTGAACCGTCGTGTCTCTTTTCCAATAGAAGTCTATGGGAAGAAAAAGTATTTTCCGTCACGTGACGAACACGGACGTTGTATTTCCAACGTTTAACCACGATGTAAAATTAGCCTTAGCGCCCTGCTCTCTTCCTGAAGACTTGGACTAATCTTCCTCACGTTAATAAATGTAATATGTACTGCAGCTACACACAACAACATCCCTCTGGATCAATGTTTTTGTGTCTTCTTCTTCTTCAGTGGTTTACTGGCACCCGACAGGAGAATTAGCTCCATGAACCAACTCCTAATATTTGCATAAAAGTAGTGGATGGAAAACAGTTTAAAGTGGGGTTTTATGAGGTACTTATACACAGAGTCGGTGTTTTAGTTTGATAGTTTGTTTGTGATATAAAAACACAAACTAACTGAAGGAGGCAACAGGAGTCTGGTGACCAGAGGATTATTCTTTCTTTGCTTCTAAAGATATGTTAACTTCAGACGATGTAAAGCATTTTGTTAAACGGTGTATTTTTATCATCTATTAGTCCGGGTCTTAACTGTTCTCTGCCAGACAAAGTCTGATATGTCGTTTAACAACCACACTTCTACAAATATCACTTTTTATTTGCATTTTTTCTCCAGCAGATTTTCTGTAAATTCATTTTTTTTTGGTGATGCTACATTTGACTGATAAACCCGACTTAAAGAACCAGCATATTGTCATATTTGAGACGCTGGTAACACAGTGATAGATACTGAAAACACAGCTGATGAAAATCAGCTGTGAACATGTAGTGTTGTTGTGATGTATTTAATATTTCCTCACATCACCCCCTGTTGTTATCTTCTGGATCGATCCTGTCAAACACATCAAACAAACTCTTCTCCAGGTTTGTGAATGTTGAGCGTCCGGGTCCCTTCTTTTGGGGGTGGGTGGGGAGGGGGTTCGCGGCCCCCTTCACCCCCCCCTGAGCCGACCCACTCAACAGGCCTGCCTGCCCCCCCCCCCCCCCCCCCCCCCCCCTCCTTATAAACAAACAAGTCCGCGGCTCTCGCAGCTGGTCATTGCCTTGGCAACGTTGAATCTGGAAGAAGCCGTTAGCTCCCGTTTTTTTTTTTTTTTTTTTTTAAGTGTGTCTTTGTGAAGGGCCCGCAGCGATGGAACCAGGGTACTTGAGGCGTCCACAATGCTGCCGGCTGAATGCTTATTTCATTTTCTGAACAAAAACATGCAAATGCGGCGTTACCCGCCTCTCAGAGTCCACCTCCACCCCTCCAGAGCCGCTTCACACCGCTTCGTTTTATCACGACGGCCGATCCGCTCCGTCTCCATCACGGAAATGAAATAGTTTGTGTTTTTAAATTAAACCTTCACGGTGAAAGCTGACTTGAATTGGGTTAATTAGTCGCCATGTTCGGGGGTTTTTGGCTTCTAAACAATGAAACTGGAGGATTTTCTGCAGTTCAACTCGGATGATGTGAATCTGAAGTGTTTCTCCTTTTTATTTTATTATGACCCAGTTGAGTTTTTAAAGGAAACCCACGTGTTAAAGTTTAATGTATTAAGCGTCAATTTTAGAGGTTTAAGTCTTATTTTACTTCCTAAACGCATCTTTTTTCACACTAGTGGAAAGAAATCATCCAAAACACACATTTGGGTGTTTATTTTACTACTTTGTTTGCGTCTGTAGATTTCTGCTAAATCAACCAGAAGTTATCATTAGATAATGCCTCATTTGCATATTTAAACATAACAGTCACAGAAAAACTTCAATACAAGAAATAATGTTCTTAAATGAAGTAATCAACTTTGGAAGTTTCACATTTTTTCACCTGTATTATCTCCCATTAAAATAGGTTAAACTCGGGACAGATTGCCGTCCTCTCGTCCAAAAACTTCAAACCGCTCGTGAACATGTCGTCTTTTGTCCTCCGTAGAATCCAGGCACAACAGTTTACTGGGAGCGCCTCCTTCCTACCAGCAGTCCCAGTACCCAAGGTGAGTCGGGCCGGTTTGTCTGCTTCGTGGGAAAATCAATGTTGTTTTCTGGTTAGTCGCTGGAAGTTCATGGTTAGCATGCTGGACGTTACAACTCTTCATCTAAAGAAAGAAAAAGTAAAGAGACATATTTTTTCATCCTTCTAACTCAGATAGGGTTTAATCTTTGTTACTTTGTCAGCCAAGGTCTTCATCGACCCCGCCATTGAAAGCTGGTTTCATTTTGTGTCTTTTTTTGATGTAATTTAACCTCCTTTTCCTCAAACTTCCCTGAGTTGTTGTACACTCAGTGAACTGAAGGTGTCTGTTTTTTCCAGCCTTCCTCCGTCGGGGGTTTCTTTTTTTCTCCGTCGCTCTAAAACAAATTTCTCTGGAGGAGGTTTGTGCAGCTTAATGAGGCATCACTAATGCTGCTGGTTGATTCTGGCTCCAGACCTTCCTCCTCTCACAAGTTCCTAATCAGGTTCTAACAGTTCAACTTTACAGGCCCATTGTGGCTCCGAGTCACCTCGGGTCAGTAGTTATTAAGCAGCGGCTGAAGAAACAGTTTCTTTAAACTACTCGGGAACCGGACCAAATAAATGAAATGCAGGGGAGGAACTTTAGAGGAGAGGGGATTACCGGTTTAGTCCGGCTCTGGTCCCGAGTGTGACATGGTTCAGTAATGAGGGATGGGGGGGCGGCTCCAAGTTCCTTCTCTTCTTCTTTTGTTCCTGAGACTTTTAATATCACTGTTGCTTTGACTCATTGTCAGGCGCCCTGTTTTGTTTTTTGCCGACTCTTCGCTCGGTCCCACGGACGCCACGTTGAGGATCCGCTCCGTATGTGAATCCGCTCCGTTTCATACTCTGCTCGTTCACGTTGAGTCACCGGAGAGGAGAGCAGCTTCTCGTCTCCGTCCGGAGGTAAACGCCCGGCCGATGGGGGCTTTAGGGAGGTCAAAGGATGCTCTGAATGTCTGATCTAAAACATCCCTTTTGATCCATTTAAACTGTATTTTATTTATTTGTTTTTGTTTATAAGAGCTGCAGCTCATGATTAATAATGAATGAATCTGCTGATTAAACTTCATAAAAGAGAGAAAAGAAATGACGTCTTTAAGCAGCAAAGTCCCAAAAACCCAGAAAGATATTCATTTACAACGATGTGAAAGTGAGACGCTCCAAACAGAATAATCGAGGCTCCGATTAATCAATTATCTATAATAGTTGCTGGTTATCGTTCTGTTGACCAACAAACCCTTTCATCTTTAGATCTTTTGTTTCTACTTATTAAATACTGACGGGCGGCTTGTTTTATTACATGAACCAGACGTTCAGATGTTCTATTATCACTAATATAGATTAAAGACTCTAAATCGAGCTTTTGATTGATGACACATCAAACCAAACCTCTTAATCCACGTTGGATTAAACGCTCTGATGACGTCACTGTTAGATTAAAAGCTTCTTTAGATAAATAAGATAAATCTGATATAATGAAGTTATTTTGTGATTCCTAACCGAAGATGAAGCATCGACAGATTCTGGGATGTTTGAATTTCCGCTTCTCCTTCTTCCTCGTCTTCTTCTTCTGCTTCTTCTTCTTCCTCCTTTTCTTCCTCTTCTTGTTCTTCCTCCTCGAAGGTCTTTACATCCTCTTCTCTCATAATATCTGTATTGATTACAGATGATGCTATCAGTGTATTAAACAGTGTTTATTAATTAACAGTATATTAATCAGTGTATTAAGCTGTTTTTGATGATTAACAGTATATTAATCAGTGTATTAAACAGTGTTTGATGATTAATACACTGATTAATATACTGTTAAACAGTTTTTAATGATTAACAGTATATTAATCAGTGTATTAAGCAGTTTTTAATGTCTGTCTCCAGACAGCAGCAGTCGTACGGCGGTCGAGGAGGCCACGGTTGGGATCGTGCCGCTCAGTCTCAGCCGTCGGCGTATCAGCAGAATGCGAGCCGTGGAGGAGGGGGAGGGGGAGGGGCTCCGGCGGCGGCGGCGGCTCCGACTGGAGCGCCGGCGTCAACGGCGCCGATGGGCGGCTACCAGCAACGGTTCGATAACCGCAGAGACGAGTGGAGAGATCGTAGAGACGACCGCAGAGACACCCGGGGACAACAGCACCAGGTAGGGAGGCCTCGTCCACAACTCCTAAAAATGGCGTCCGCTTCTGGTTAACCACGCCGAGGGTTTTTAAAGGTGCCTCATCGAGTCCTTTTAAAGCAGACGTAAGTCAGCTTCATGGTGGAAATGTAAAATATAAGAATAAAAGCGTTTAGCAGTAATGGAACTAAATTCTTCTTAGTTTTTAGTTTTATTAAAATACAGTAAAAATGTTTTCACCCCCGAGTCAAACAACTTTATTTTGCTTCACTGTCGTCTCTAAAACGGACGCTCTTCTGGTTCTGACTGTTGCAGCAATATTTAAAATATTATCAATTAAATAATAGTTAAATATCAAAAATAATTAAGATATATTTCTTTGATATATTTATTTTATTGTGCACATGTTGCTGTTTCTTGTCCCTATCTCTTTACATAATAAAGGGTAGACGACTAAAGGCCTGGAGCTGGTTGCCTGTGGTACTGTGGGTTACCGCGGGTCGGTCTGTGCTGACCAGCTTGTGGGCGGAGTCACAGTTTCATCTTCAACATGTGGCGTAAAATTAAAACCTTTAATAGAGTTGTAAAGAGATGAAGTTCAGGCTGTGATTTATGGAGCCAGAACCATCTGTTTGGCCGATGCCGCTGAACCAGTTTTAAACCAACCAACCAATGGAACTCCTTTTGAGGTGATCAAGTCACTGGTTAGCGGGAATTTTTGTTCGCAATCTTACATTTTTATCCTGTTTTTCTGGATTCTTCATCAGCTGATCAGGATGTTGATGTAAAGTTAGTTTTAAACTGTTTTAGAAGTCTGAATATTTGTATCTACCGATTTATTCATCCATTCTTTTTTTTAGTTTAATCAATTCATTGTTAACTGTTTATAAAAGACAAAGACTACTCAGTTTACAGTATAATCATGTGAAACAGAAGAGCACCAAATACAAATGTTACAAATTGTTGACAATTAACGATCAATCGACTCATTGTTTCTGCTCCGTTATTCATAAATATTTTTCCTTTTTGTTAAATTTAGAATCTTTAAGATGAGACACTAAAATTCACTGAAACTCTTTAAACTGAACATGAGAGAAAGTTCAGTGTTTGAAATATAAACGTCGATCAGTGATTTTAATCCGTCTCATTAGATAAACAAACAATAACTTATTGCATTTACCGGTGATTTCTAATCACCGGTAAATGCTGATGAAGTTTTTTTTTTTATATATATATATATATATATATATTTCTGAGATTTCTTCCCAAAACCAATGGAGGTAAATGGAATTCACTGTCGGAGGTTTTAACTTAGTTTTGCCCTCAACTGAAATTTTTTTAATTCTTTTGGACGTTTTCTTTAATTTTGTCAAATCTCAAATCCAAAAAAATATTCATAAACCTTAATATCTATGAAGTAAAAAGAGGTTGATTATTAAAGATATAGGTATGCAGTGTAAAAAGAACGTATAAAAGAGATTTAATAAACACAATTTTAGTGTTTTTCTTAATTTGTTCTTTTTTCCTGAAGCAGATCTAAAGACTTTCGACCAATCAGAACATTTGTTGTTACATTTCTCCTCATCGCACTAAATATAATCTTTGAGCACCAACGGAAAACAAAAATCAGATTATTTCTTCATCAGAAAACTGAAAACACCTTTTTAATTAAAAAGTGGCTTCAATTGAAAAAATATAACATTTTAAAACATGTAGTTAAATTTGACTAAAGTGTTCAATCCTGAAGAGAATCTAAAAACAACTATTCTGACACTTTACATGAAACGTTTTAATTAAAATACAAATGTGTTTACTTTTCATTTCTTTTCTTTTTTCAACATGAAAACAGTTTTTGTTTTTCGATCTGATTGATGGGATATTATTTAAATGATTTGTACCTGTTGACTCCCTGAACTTAGAGAATGTGTCTTAATGGAATGTTCAGGTTAAATAAAATATACTTTTATTAATGAATTAATACGTCTTTGATCCATGTGAAGAAAACTTGTCGATTCCTGAAAGAAAATGAAAAATAAACTATTATTTAAAAACCTTCAAATCTCTAAAAAAGATAAATGAAATGAACTGAATCACATTTATATATTTTTAATATAATGTGTTTCTGTGAGACGTCTGACTTTAGTTAAAATGTAACTTCATAATGTGTGTGTGTGTGTGTGTTTCAGGGCTACAGCTCTGGCCGAGGTTACCCTGCTCCTCCTCCATCCAGAAGATACAACTGGAATTAAACTCAAAGTAATGTTGGACTTTCGGGGGGGGGGGGGGGTGACAGACATGTCTTTTTTTTCTTTCATTTTATTGTCTTCTTTTACAATTGAATTAGTGTTTTTTTTCCTTTTTATTGAACCTACAAACCGATGTATTGTGTAACTTGTGATTTTTAAGACAGAACCTGTAAAACTTGTAAAACACAAGTGTGTCGAGGACAAAGAGTCCCAACGTGTTTATTTTTGAGAGAAATCTCTCCAGCGTGTTCAAAAACATGTGAAATAAAAGAATAATAGTGATGTTGGGATTCTATTTGTATACAGCAACGATCTCATCTATTCATTCATTGTATTTCAATTAAACAAAACACACTTTTAAAGTCACTTATTTTTATTAAAACTCCCGATAGAATAAAGATTTCTTTTACCTGCAGATAATCTGAAGTATTTCCAGTTTATATTCCGTTTCTAACATTTAAATAATTATTGTTATTGCTCCAAATATCATTTTAAAAACACTGTAAAAATGCTTGAGTCCACAAAAATAAAAAAGAATCGAAATGTCCAAAATGAAAATATCATTTATTCAATATACTGGAAAGAAGTTGTGACAAAAGAATATTTACTGATTTACTGCCAATGAAAAATATTTCTCAATTCCTACAGAGAAACGGTGTAGATTATTGTTCCCGCCTCTATTGCTTCACTTTGTATTGACTCTATATATAAACCTGCAATAATTTAATTAGTGGTGTAGATGAACGGGAAGCACAGCGCGCGTGCCTCATCCTGAAGACCCTCGAGTCAGATTTCATGTTTTAAACTCAGCGGCAGTCTGTCTGTTACAAAAAAAGACAAATATTTCGTTTTGAAGAAGAAGAAAATACATTATTAACACTCCGAGCAGGATGTAATATACAGTTTTATGTTTGCACCGTGTTGCTCAAAACCACCGAGTGTCTCTTGAGTGTGTGCGTAAAGGAACCAGAGCTTTACGCACGGAAAGAAAATACAAAATAGTGGTGCTTGTTTTTGTCCTCCAGCCGGTTCTCCTAAAAATAAAAGAATCCAACCCGAGAATGAGGTCCTCACAGGCCTGCTCCCGTACCGTCCTCCTCCCGGTGTCCCTACCAAGTTCTCCCGTACAGTAAATTGGAGCCGATCATGCTGTTTGTGTACTCTATTAGCGCCGCGTCCGTCTGCGTCATGTTGATCTGACCGTGCAGTCCCAGCGGCGGACTCGGGGACAAATCGTCCAGCTCCTCGGTGGACGACAGCTGGTTCACCTGCTGCTGGTTCACCTGCTGCTGCTGCTGCTGCGGGGTCACCGCCATGACCTCCCCCGAGCTACTCTGTCGGTTTCCGGTCTGGTTGGAGCCGCTGGAGTCGTTCCGGCAGCCCTTGCCGTTCTTGGAGAGCACCGGGGACACGGAGGAGGAGCGGTGGTGGGTCGTCGTCGCGCACAGACTTCCTCCTCCACCGCCGCTTCCTCCGTCTTGCTGCAGCGGCTGCTTGTCCTTGGACTGCCGCTTCAGCTTGTAGCGGTGGTTCTGGAACCAGATCTTGACCTGGTTCGGGCTGAGGTGGATCAGCCCGGCCAGGTGCTCCCTCTCCGGGGCCGACAGGTACTTCTGCTGCTTGAAGCGCCGCTCCAGCTCGTACACCTGCGCCTGCGAGAAGAGCACGCGCCGCCTCCTCCGCGGCGCCGCGTGCAGCGTCACCATGGACTTGGCGGAGTCCATCCCGGCCAAGCTGCCCACCATCCCGGACATGTTCATCCCGGAGGACGGGCCCATGAATCTGGAAACTTAGCGGAGAAATCATCGTTTGGATAAAAACAAACAAATAAAACTAAATCTCTGATTAATTATGTTAAATAATGAAATACATTATGGATTTAATTCGGCGAACATTACGGCCTTGATGAATTTAGTGTTTTGTTAAAAAAACAACACTTAAAAATATTTATACAATAATAAGAAATAAAAGATATTAAATAAGTGGAAACAGCAAAACATCGTGCTTTATATTCTATAAGCTTACCGTTTATCTTTATTTTATAAATCCGTTAAAGTAAAAATAAGAGCTAATTATTATAATATGAATATCTATAAGAGTTCAAACATTTAAAGTAATTATTGAGGACTATTAACCCTTTGTGGTCACTTTATAATGATTAAAAATGCTGTTACGTTATTTAATAGATCCTTTAACTATTAAACTTTCATATTTAAGTGTTTTAAAGTGACTACATTTAATTGTGAGAAGGTTTGAGGTCTTAATAAATGGAGTTAATTGTAAATTAAGGTGCCATATAATAAACAGTAAAATGTCACTTTAATCTCATTTAAGGAATGTTTCACGTCTCCAGCTCACGTTCCTCCTTTCTTTCAGTTAAACTTCTCATATTTAGAACTTTTAGTTGAAGTCCCTCTTACATGTCGGGTATCTGGGCTCCGGGTTTCCGTACCACGCCGCTGCTGCTCCTCCGCTCCTCACCGTCTCCTGGTAGGACGGCAGGTCTCCGACGTTCCCGATGCCGCCGTTGCAGAACCCTCCGACGGGCCCGGAGAACTGCGGCACCCCGTGGGGCACGTGGTGGTGGTGGTGGTGCTGGTAGGGCCCTCCGGGTCCCGCTGCTGCTGAGGAAGAGGAGGAGGAGGAGGATGAGGATGAAGAGGCGGAGGACAGGTGGTGATGGTGGTGGTGATGGTGATGGAGATGAGGCTGCTGCGCCGATTGGTGCTGATGATGCTGCGTACCGGGCTGAGAGACCTGCGGCTGCCGGTAGGTGCCCAGCTGGGACCCGGGATCCATGCCTCCGAACCTCCGGTAGCTGTCCTCCATCGGGCTCAAAATGTCGGTGACTGAGAAGGGGGTGGAGTGCTTTGGGCTGAAGGACATGGTGCGGACGCCCCCCGCTGTGCTTCTGGCTGGCTCGTGGTCTCCGGGTCTGTCCGGCCGCTCTCTGCCTGCGTCCCCCTCCCTCCCTCCGGCTGCGTGCACTCGTCCGTTCTCCCTGCAGGAAACAAGTCCAGCTGATCGGCTGCAAAGGAAGGAGACGAGTTGAGTCCTTATCCCGCCGGACCGGAGACTCCCAACACATGCGCACCCACACGCACGCGGAGGGGCGGAGCGACGCGGACACATGCAGCCAACAAAAGGCAAGTTGACATCACGGAGGTAAGTGGAGAGAACAGTTTGGACCTATTTTCGCATGAAGGTTTGACCCGAACGAGAAAAACGCGGAGGCACAAATGGTTTTAAAGTCTCAGTCGAGCTTCACTTTCCGCTGAATTTACTCTTTTAAAACACAGAATAATATAAATAAAATCACTTTATTATTATTAATATTAGCAGCTTTGAATTTGATTAATATTTTACTTTATTTACATGTTGGAAAACGTTTTGTTTAAACTTTCCATTTTATTTTGGACCACTTATCGCTCTGTCTAACTTGTAACACCTGTCTGTTTAATATATATAATTTGTGTGCGCATGCGCGTGTTCAGGTCTGTTGTCTCAGTTTCATTTGCACGAGCTGATCTGAATGAAAGCTGCAGTTTTATCTTCTAACTCGACACAACGTTTAAAGTTAACATTTTCCTTTACTGAAGTTATTGAGCTGAAGTTATTTGAAGTGATTTAATTCTCCAACAAACTAAATGATCAACTCCTCGTTTCTTTGTCCTGAACTCTTTATTTTATCTTCACTGATTGTGAAGATAAATGTTTTAAGACATTTTTAGTTAAACTTTGTTATTGTTCAGTTTGTTTCACGTAAATCTGTTTTTATCATTAAATCACAGATGTATGATAATAATCAGACTATATTTATTTAGCACATGTAGGATAATTTATTGCTCGAATAGTAAAAACAAAACACTTAATTATTAATTTGGTAAAGTGCCATCAATGACCTCTTTTTGTTTTCTTTACTTCACCTACTTTACTAATGTATAATCATTTATTATAAATGATCTATTTATTTTCAACATGTCTGTCTAATTATAACAAAAGTAGAAATTAACTCAACATTTATATTTAAAATAACTTTTTAAAGATTCAAACCTCCAAATCATGTTTTCTCTTTTATTATTCATTTATTTAGATCATTTTTGTGACGGAGCTGAAGTTAGTTCATCCACAGAGAGAATCAGTTAGTGACGTCTTAAAAGTCGTTTAATTAAAGTATAAATCCATCCAAAGATGCACAGCAGACCTCTTTCATCTCCAACCTTTTATTTCTGCAGGACTTTGACTTTATTCATTTCATTACTTTAATTTTAATATTATTTTTCCTCCTCTGAATGTGAAGGATATAAAACGTTTCACATCGTCTTTAACTAATAATAATAAGAATTATATATAATATAATATAATATAAAATGCACCTTTTAAAACGTGCCGCTCCGGGTCTCCGCGTGAACAGTCCGAGCAGCCAATCACCTGCTGACCTGCTGCGTCACGTCACGCGCTCTCTGGTTCCTTTGCCTGCAGCGGATAAAAAAACATTTTTTTTGTTTTCGTCTCTCCGGTGAACCGTTCGGCTGCAGGAGGGACCGGGACCTCAGCGGAGCTTCTCCCCGGGGCTCAGAGCTGCTGCTGCGGGCTTTGAGAGAGAGGAGACCGGACCGGAGACACACCGGGGAGTAAATTCATCTTAAACGGACTTAACGTCCAGCTGTTTGTGTGTTAAAGGTGAATTAATTACAGCTCGGAGGCCTTTATTTATTATTTAATATCTATCTATAATATTCCGTTTAAAGGGCCTCTGGCTCTCTTTAAAGTCTGTTATTATATGTATTATGTATCTCTGCTCATCTTTAATGACTTTATGTAACTTAAAGAAGCTTTTTACAAATGTTACAACAATATAATCCATAGAGGCTATAACAGAATATGTATCTGTGGTAGATTATGTAGATCGATTATAATCAGGTTAAAGTGAATTCATTCTACCGAGAGACGTTTCTAACTCTCATATCTCTTATAATTATGATATAAAGGACTTCATGTTGCCTCTAAACTCTTATTATATCTGCATCTAAAGTTACTTTATGCTTCATAATAATCTCTTAGATCCTGTTTTATGCATTTAAAGAATATATGTCATAGCTGAAATACCTTTCTATTCTTCTGTTTTAAGACCTATTTTATGTTCTGAAACACTCAAGTCTCTGTTATTATAAAGACTCATGAGTCTCTGCTGCTGTTAATGACTTGTTGTCGTGTTATAATCTCATTATTCTCTCACTAATGTGTCTGAGGTGAGTTTAGTGTTAAACTCTTATAATATCTTAATGAGTAGTTCCTCTAAAGTTACTTTATGCTCTTTGATGTTTAATCTTATATTTACAGGATTATTAACTTCTTTGTCTCTTGAATCCTCTGAGTTTATGTGAAGCTGAAAGGCCTTTTAATTCTTCTTATGATCAATAATGACTTTATGTAAATGATGATATTAAGTTCCATAAGGACTTATCATGCGTCTGTTTATTATCAGTTTTAGGTGAATTAATATTATTATATGGACTATTGTTGCCTCTGATCAATACAATATTAAACTGATCAATAATACATCTGCTACCATTAAATTACCTCATAAATTATGTTTTTAACCCGTTATAATATCATATACTGTGTGTATGTATGTGTGTGTGTATGTGTATATATATATATATATATATATATATATATATATATATATATATATATATATATATATATATATATATATATATATATATATATATATATATATATATATATATATATATATATATATATATATATATATATATATATATATAATATAAAAAACATCGCAACCTAATGTAACATTTTTATAGATACAATAATATGAATTAACTAAAAGATGTTTCTAATAATCATAATAAAACAAAGTGTCTATATTTCAAGTGTTATTTTATTATTATTATTATAGATGTGGATGTTTGTGCTTCTGTTTATTTTGTATTTGAACCTTTAATTATTATTATATATGATGATATATTCATATTCATGTCGAGGTATTGATCAGCGTAACACTGATGGAGGAATTTATACTTTATTGTGAGTTTTAGTTTTTGTTAATCTTTACATGAGACTTAACTTCAAAGTATTGGAACTTTATATCATTTAAGTTTAAGTTATTTTATGAACTGATTCCAGCAGTTTCAGACAAAATGTTTATTTGACTTTATTTTAAGATACAAAAATATGTAAATAAATGCCGTGTTCAGCATTTCTTGCACATGATTGTATTCATCTCAATGTGGAGACTTTTTAGGTTTTCATGATAGAATAAATATAGTTTATAGAAACTTTAATTAACTGGATGAAGAAAATATTAAATTCTAAATATATCTTTTATGCATCCTCTATAATATTTGTGGTTTTTATTGACTAGTCTTTCTCAGAGTTGTTGGTTAGTTCGATGTGTTTTAAACTTTTAAAGTCTATATTTAATTTATTTAAACTCTTAACTGAACCTCCTCGTGTTCCTCTGGAGCCCGTTTTTACCTCCTGAAGTCTGAAGAGAATATTCAACATGTAAAAGATCAAATATGTATAAATAAGAAGCAGAGTCTGTCTTCTCTAAAGGCTCCGTCCTCCGGTTTAAACGTCAACGTCTCTGAAGCTCTGAGTCTGGGACTCGTTCAGCCTCAAACTGATTTCTGAACATGATGCTTTAATAAAGATCATTTAAATAAAGAGAATTCATCAATTCTTGCGCGTTTAAGTTCATTTATTTGCAGCAAGAAGAAAAATACTGTAACAGCCATAAAACACTGAGCTGGATTTTATTAAAATATTTCAACACAAACAATTTCAAACTAATTTAACTGCATTTAAAAACACTTAATACATCTGGGACTGGATTTCAAGTGTTTGATCTGTTATACTTTTTATGTTTTAATTAGTTATAATAAAATTACTTTTTTGTTTTTGTAAACTCCAGAAAAGGGACAAAAATTACACTAAGCTATTACTATAATAAATATGGAAATAAGTCTGAGATATTGATTTTAAATCAGAGGGAGAATAATTTAAACTTTAACAACTAAATCTAACTTTGTGTATTTCTACAAACTTTAGAGAAATTAAAAAAATTCTTTGAAAATGTTTTATAAAACATGTTTTCCACATTGAAGTTAATCTTCTTCAGTGTGTGTTTGTTTGTTGGAACAGTCTTTCCGGGTACGGAACCCCAGAAGATATGAATTCTGGTTTTGCCAGATTCTTTTTCCAAATTCCTTTAGAAAAAGTTGATATTTGAAACTGGTGGAAAAACGGGTGAAATGTCTCCATGTACTCTAAACACACGGGAAATATAATGTGTGTTAGCAAAGGATGTCAATTTAAACTCACCTGGAAGAAAGCTGAGGCAGTGGTGCACTTCCGCCTCTTGTGGCCAAAACGTGTATTACAACAACAACCACTTCACACTGACGATGTTTGCGTTTGTTTCACAGATAAAAGAAAAGATGAGGAACTTTACACACTTGTACGATTCATTTGCACATCGGTGTGTTTACTCGAGAGTTTTGTTTTTTCTCTGGATTTTTTCATCACAGCAGGTCAATCTATTGGTTTCGCGGACGTGAAATGTCCGTATTTTTTGTGTCGCTTGGAACTACTTTATTTTTCAGAACGACATTCGTTAAAAAAAATCAAGTTAGGTTTAGGCAACAAAAGCAGTTTAGCTCAGACGGACTGACGCTGCTCCGGGTCAACGGGATCCGGTAGTTGGTCTTCTTTAAATCTATTAAAAACAATTTATTTAAAAGTGCTTCAACGGTGTTCATCAGGCCTTTAGAAAGATTATCCTGATTGTGCTTGATTTGCTCAGTATTCTATGTAATTGTTACAATTTAATTTATTTTATTTGGTATGCAATTTTAATTGTAATTTTTTGTGCATTTTTTTTTATATTTTAATTTATTTTTATATTTATTTTATTATTGTCAGGGATATGTGTTTATGCTCAACAACCTTCCTTTGTTGTTTAAGTTGATTTATTTTGTTTTATTGTTTGAAAATAAAAATAAAATGTTATTTGACAAAACCTTTTAAACACGCAGAGAAAAACAATTTAAATCAGACTTAGAAAATAGATCATTTATTTTGTCCTCACTGGCCCCTCTGGGCTTCCGTACAGAGTCCTCCCGACCTGCTTTACTTTCTCATGATGTTCCTCAGAACTGTTTAGGTCACATGAATATTTCAGAATAATTATAACTAAGAAGCTGCATAAGTATCTTTGAGGAAAGCTGTTCAGCGGTTGATGTTTGCACAATATTTCCTTTTCTTCCTGATTTTTAACCTCAACGAGTGAAAGTCTCAAAGTAAAATCCCGTGGAGCCTCGAGACAAACTGTGGAGCGAAGGAGGAACTTCAATAAATACACAATCTCTGTTAGTAATGAAATGTTTGCTTTGGTTGTTTTTGCGTTTGTATCCTTGTATCCCTCTAAATTCCTCAAGTACTGAACAAGTTTGAGGTACTTATACTCTACTTTAGTATTTGTATGCTTCTTTATACTTCTACTCGACTGCATATCAACATAAAAACAAGAGTAAGTCTTAAACCACTGTTGTGGTCACTAGAGACTAAAAGCTAAATGCTAAGAAAGATAACGCTAATATCTGATTATGGACAAGTATAAAAAAAAATACAAGGTAAGGCACAGGTTTCACAGAAAGACATACAGTCCAAGCCACAACATGTGGATAAATTGTCTTTGTGATACCAAAACGTTTGTATCTTCCAGACCAGGTCCAGGAGGAGCTGAACAGGGTGATAGGAAGTCGTGAAGTGCAGGCGGAGGACAGGAAGAACCTGCACTTCACCAACGCTGTCATCCATGAGACACAGAGACTAGTCAGCATTGCCCCAATGTCCCTTCCTAACAAAACTACCCAGGATGTGATCTTCCAGGGTCACTTCATCAAGAAGGTCCAACTGAATAAAACACATAATATCACTTTATACTCATCTTCATGCTCTAAAACAAATGTGAGAATTGTTACATCGAGCAGGTATTTTCTGGGTGTGAGACATTTTAATGTCTTCTATAAGAATACTTTACCTACATGTAAAACTATTTCCAATGTTTGTATCGTCTACAGGGAACCGCAGTGATTCCTCTCTTGATATCCGTCCTGCATGATGAGAGTGAGTGGGAGAACCCACACAGCTTTCATCCTGCTCACTTCCTGGACAAAGATGAGAAGTTCATCAAGCGAGAAGCCTTCATGCCTTTTTCTGCAGGTTTGTGAGCTGAGGGGTAACTTTCTGTTAAGTCTTAGTTTACTTGCAGATGACCTGAAGCCTTTCCTTTCTTCTCTCTTGCAGGTCTCAGAGCTTGTCCCGGAGAGAGTTTGGCCAGGATGGAGCTCTTCATCTTCTTCACCAGCCTCCTGCAGAACTTTCGTTTCACTCCTCCACCTGGAGTCTCAGAGGATGAACTGGATCTGACTCCACAATTACGCCTCGGTCTCAACCCATCACCTCATAAACTGTGTGCTGCCCCCCGAACATGAGCACGAGGGGGGCTTGAAAATATAAAAAGTGGTTTAACAGTAGTTAAAATGTCCAACATCATTGATTTCATTCAGAAAATGTATGCTGATTTAATGCTCTAGAATCGCTCATGTCACAGAAATTGTAATTCTTCATTAACTACTTACTATGTACGCCTGCAGAGAACAATCATCTTGAAACTATTACGTCTTTTATTAACTTGAGGTGTGAAATAGAAATGTAACATTTTGATGTACTCAATAAACAAGAGCTCAACATATCTGACCTTTGGGACAGTAACTCTCTCTAAACCTGAAGTGTGAAGGTTTCTAACAGACCACTGTTAGACTAAACTTGGAGGTGCTGACGTCTTATTAAACGGTTCAAAATCAAAGCTGCAGATCGTTCTGGTGCAACTACTAAGAGGCTACGTGACTGGGTGGGCATATCTGGCATAGTGTTAGACTGGTTTACATCTTACCTGTTTTACGTCTCTGTGGGAGACTTCGTGTCGGTTCTGGGGCCTCTGTTATTTTCCCTATATGTGTTGCCTTTGGGACAGATTATAAAGAGTCATAATGTGTCCTATCATTTATATGCAGATGATATTCAACTCTGTGTGTGTGTGTGTGTGTGTGTGTGTGTGTGTGTGTGTGTGTGTGTGTGTGTGTGTGTGTGTGTGTGTGTGTGTGTGTGTGTGTGTGTGTGTGTGTGTGTGTGTGTGTGTGTGTGTGTGTGTGTGTGTGTGTGTGTGTGTGTGTGTGTGTGTGTGTGTGTGTGTGTGTGTCCAGAGCGCCATCGTGAGGTCAGTCTGTGCTTCTTTTTTCTTTTAAATTTCAGTTTTTTTTTCCTCTGTTTTGAATCTAATTGGGATACATTTGTAATTTATATTTGTATTAGTGCTGATTGACTGTGATATTGTTCCACCCTCCTTTAGTGTCTTTATACATTAAAAAGTACAGTTTTACTTTTTAATATCTTCCATCTGACTCTCTCTGCGGTTAAGAAGACTCTATGTGAATATGGTCATACATGTAACTAATAGATATCAACATGAAGCTCTCCCAGTTGATTATTACAAGTTTTCTGAGATTCTACTTCTAAATATACAAATGGAGCATTATCTTATCAAAGATGTGCTAACATTAGATAAAGCCAGGGTCACACTTCCTGCTTTATGTTGGTGACATATTAGAGTCAAGGTTTTTACAGAAGGAATTATGGATATCTCTTTTTAATCACACCATGAATCAGAAAATAGTGTCAACAAACAAAGAGCTGCTGAAGTGGAGTCTGAGAAAAAACTCATTTAGAGAAAACGTGCATACCAGGTGTCAACATGGTCACTTCCTGTTCACTGGTTGCAGAAAACAAGATGGGGACGGCAAAAATTGCCAAACTCGAGGCTTCAATGGGTGACTGCGTCCACTTCTTATATACAGTCTATGGTTTCCACCCACAATCCTTTGCGCAGCAGATATATGAGCAAGAGGGTCAAAGTTGAAGGTGCCATGTTAAAGAGGAAGTAGTTTGAATTCTGCATAAAACAAGATGAAATCTTTTTGTATGAAATCTGGAACGCAGCTCGAGTCTGTTTGTGTCCGAGCACTTCGCCTCCAGGCCAGGAGGAGGCGATGATGAGCTGGACTGTGATCACATCAGAACTCACCTGAGCTCCGAGAGGTTTTCAGGCGGAGGTGAAGCTTCTTCCAACTGGAGAAAAATCAATGACGAAGAGTCAAACGTCCTGTGAGTCTTCTTCATCACACGACAGGAAATCTTCTTCTTCAGGTTAGTGCGCACGCACGCACACACACACACACACACACACACACACACACACACTGCAGTTTATTCTGACTCAATCACGCACACAAACACTCACTGGAGCACCAAACGGGGATTCATCCGCCACTGAAAATAGTTCCAAAACAAATGCACTATCTCCTCCTGTTTGTTTGTTTGACAATAAACTACAACAACCAGCTGTTTTTAAACATGGAACTACTTATTTGGTCATATTGGTTATTTATAAATACATTCTATATAAAAAGCTTCAGTTTCCAGTTTCAGTCCATCCAGACATTTAAAAACAGCTGATTATTTGTGTGTGTGTGTGTGTGTTAGCAAAAGCCAGTTTTGATCAAGCTTTTGCTGCCACCTGCTGCCGGCAGGATGAACATCACAAATGATGTTTGCTGCATCCAATAAATAATTATATGAGTTCAAAATAAAAAGTATATATAAACTACATCAATAAAAAAATACTTATCATTAAACAGTGCTAGTGACAAAGCCCGATAGATGTACACATACTGAAATAATAAAAAGATTAAGATACACTAAAGTATGAGATGTGTAACAGAGACATCATTAAAAAAAAAAGTTGTTTACTTTAGTGCAAATATATAAAATGAGACTAGAAATTAGCTCGATGAAATATATAACTATATAATACACTAATGATGTATATAACATGGAATCAAACGGATTCGAGAAAATAAGAGAGGAGAGAAAATCACAAAGAAATAGTTTCAAATATGCAGAAAAATATGTTTTATTAAAGAGCCAATGTTGTTTATTAAAGGATTCAACCAACTTACTGCAAATCACACCTGATATAAAATCACACCTGATTAGATTCTAAACAGAGCTTTCATTATTTTAAGAATGTTTTCACTTCCCATTCATTAAAGTTTTGCATTAAATGTCCGTTTATTTAATAAAGTCTCAATAAATCTGTAGTTTTTAAACATATTCGAGAAAAAGTCTGTTTGTTACATTTGATTTGTTGGGGACTATTTTCAGCGGCGGATGAATCCACGTTTGGTGTATAGTGAGTATTAGTATGTGTGATTGAGTCAGAATATACTACAGTGTGATGATGATGATGATGATGATGAAGGAACAACAGTGAGGCTCATTGATGTGTTTTAGTGGAACTATAAGAGGTATCAGGACACTTTAATCAAATCTTTCTCTGCTGGTTTGAATCTGA
This sequence comes from Anarhichas minor, assembly GCF_050575085.1. NCBI lineage: Eukaryota > Metazoa > Chordata > Actinopteri > Perciformes > Anarhichadidae > Anarhichas > Anarhichas minor. The sequence goes on from NW_027466582.1 coordinate 625,428, forward strand.
ACACGAGGTTTGTTTTTGACGACTTGAATGTGTTGAAACGAGACAAAAACAACCGACTCCTTTTAACCTGTTGATCTGTTTCTACTCTGTTCTTCATCCTGGTGTCTCATGCTTCTCTTCTTCTTCTCCTCTTTTATTGCAGCAGGTGACACATTATAACTGTCTCAAAGCTTTGACAACCCCCCCCCCTCTTGTGACATCATCCCTCTGAAATGAACCGACCTTTGACCCCCCCCGACACACACACACACACACACACACACACACACACACACACACACACACACACACACACACACACACACACACACGGGGGTCTTTCTTTCCTTTGTCACAACACAGTAAATAGCTGCTTTTCTTTGGGTGAATGAAGTCGTCTGCTGCAGTGAAGATGTTTTAATCCGATCAGATGTTTGAAATAGAAAAACTAAAACATTCTGTCTGAAGATTATAAAAGCACCAACTTAAAAGACCTGCAACACATCTGATGCTCTTATTGTGAAATACCATTTCCACTTCTCAGAAGTGAGTTTCAGTGACATTTTGCTGTTTTAATATTTATTTTGTTTGAAAAACACAAATAACTAAGCAACTAATATTAAAACGAGGAGTTAATAAACGTAAACTTTTCATAACTTCATGGAGATTAAGGTGAAATAATCAGGTAATGAGCAACTTTAAAGGAATAGTTAAAATATGTTTATCCACTGACGTCGATCTCAAGTCGAGACAATAAATGTGAATTTAGTTTGTTTATCTTTGCACCAACATTGTAAACAGCAGAAAACAACCTGGTTCTGCCCAAAGGAAACAAAATCCACCAACTAGAACCTGAAAATCAAGTGTTTGTCTCACAGGAACACACCAGAACCTCAAGCTGCTTTTTAACTGAGGAACCAGGAACTAAACCTGGATTCCAACTAGAACCAGGAACTAAACCTGGATTCCAACTAGAACCAGGACCTAAACCTGGATTCCAACTAGAACCAGGAACTAAATCTGGATTCCAACTAGAACCAGGAACTAAACCTGGATTCCAACTAGAACCAGGAACTAAATCTGGATTCCAACTAGAACCAGGACCTAAACCTGGAATCCAACTAGAACCAGGAACTAAACCTGGATTCCAACTAGAACCAGGAACTAAATCTGGATTCCAACTAGAACCAGGACCTAAACCTGGATTCCAACTAGAACCAGGAACTAAACCTGGAATCCAACTAGAACCAGGACCTGAACCTGGAATCCAACTAGAACCAGGACCTAAGCTGGATTCCAACTAGAACCAGGACCTAAACCTGGATTCCAACTAGAACCAGGAACTAAACCTGGAATCCAACTAGAACCATGAAACTAAACCTGTATTCCAACTAGAACCAGGAACTAAACCTGGAATCCAACTAGAACCATGAAACTAAACCTGTATTCCAACTAGAACCAGGAACTAAATCTGGATTCCAACTAGAACCAGGAACTAAACCTGGATTCCAACTAGAACAGGACCTAAACCTGGATTCCAACTAGAACCAGGAACTAAATCTGGATTCCAACTAGAACCAGGAACTAAACCTGGATTCCAACTAGAACCAGGAACTAAATCTGGATTCCAACTAGAACCAGGACCTAAACCTGGAATCCAACTAGAACCAGGAACTAAACCTGGAATCCAACTAGAACCATGAAACTAAACCTGTATTCCAACTAGAACCAGGAACTAAATCTGGATTCCAACTAGAACCAGGAACTAAACCTGGAATCCAACTAGAACCAGGACCTGAACCTGGAATCCAACTAGAACCAGGACCTAAGCTGGATTCCAACTAGAACCAGGACCTAAACCTGAATTCCAACTAGGACCAGGAACTAAACCTGGAATCCAACTAGAACCAGGAACTAAACCTGGATTCCAACTAGAACCAGGAACTAAACCTGGAATCCAACTAGAACCATGAAACTAAACTTGTATTCCAACTAGAACCAGGACCTAAACCTGGATTCCAACTAGAACCAGGAACTAAACCTGGATTCCAACTAGAACCAGGAACTAAACCTGGATTCCAACTAGAACCAGGAACTAAACCTGGAATCTAACTAGAACCAGGACCTAAACCTGGATTCCAACTAGAACCAGGAACTAAACCTGGATTCCAACTGGAGGAACCAGGAACTAAACCTGGATTCCAACTGGAGGAACCAGGAACTAAACCTGGATTCCAACTGGAGGAACCAGGACCTAAACCTGGATTCCAACTGGAGGAACCAGGAATTGAACCTGCACTTCAACCAGAAGAACCAGAACCTCAACCTGCATTTTAACTGGAGGAACCAGGAACTAAACCTGAATGAGGTGACAGTAAATACAAAGAGCAACATGAAAGTGTTGTTTCCTTATGTGTGAGAAGTCAAACGTCACTGTGGTTCTTTGTCTAACCTTTATATCTTGTTTGTTAAATCTCTTTCTTTGGGGGTTATGTGCGCACTATTTCTTGATCGTGAGCTTTAGAGTTACTAAAGCCAGGCTAACTGTTTCCCCTCGTTTCCAGTCATTATGCTAAGCTAAGCTAACCGTCTCCAGCTGTCGGATTGATCTTCTTGATTAACTCTCTGCAAGAAAGTAAATCATATTCCCAAACTATTCTTTTTTTAAATACTTGTTTTACACCCCCGGTCCTCCTCTCAATGTTTACGCCGTGAGGTCATTTAATTAAACACAAATTTATTTAGGAGTACACGATAAACTCAGTATGAAATAATGAATGCCTGTGTGAAGTAGATTCATGATGAGGGGCTTATTGATCTACTCGAGGGGCTTTCTCTGATTTTGGGCTTTGGTGTAAATTCTCTTTATGTCGAAACAAAGTTATATTGAATAAAAACTTTATGCTTCTGTTGTTCACTTTGCCCAGAAAGTCCTCCAGCCTTGACTTTAAAATAACAACAAAACAACAAACCGAAGACGTGACGCCTCATAAACCTTGTTAAGATGAGGCGAAGTCTATGTGAAGACTCTTTTTAAGGGTTTTTAAAAATATCAAATATATTGTTGTAATAATGCTACAGATTAAAGGACAGATGTGTCTTTTTTTATTAGTTGAATCACTTGTTGTAAACGCTGAGATTTATGATGCTGATCTCCAGGTTGGGAACCGCTGCCTTAAATATTGCTGCTGCTGATGTTTATGACTCAGAGGAAGAAAAACTAATCTGCACATGAACTCCAACGACTTTTACAATTATTTTAGGGACATTATCAATTTAGCTGAAATACTAAATTTCTTCATAAAATATTATTTCTATTGAAGTAACTTCTCTTTGTCAGACATGTTATTTATTTATTGTCCAAATTCACAATGTAACTCACAGGAAATGGAAATATTATAATGTGACATACTGTAAGCGCTCAATATAGAAACATTTAGTGAATAAGGATGCACATTTTTGCAGGAATAATATATAAATATTATAGAAACATGAAAGGACATTTAATCTCAATTAAATGTATTCTACATATTTATACATCGTGACTCAAAATGAAGTCTTTTAAAATGTTGAATAATTAAACTTTGTATTGTGTTTTGGCATATGCATGATTTAAATAATATATATATTGTACATACTATGGTTGTATTATAAAATTAGATTATGATAATATTATTATGAATCACCTGATGAGGTTCAACACAGACTGAAATATAAAAACACTCACAGCTGCTCCAACTTTTATTCACCATCATAAATATCCAGTTTATTACAAAACAACACATTATAAATAGATTTATAAAACACACGGAAACATTTTCTCGCGATAAAAGTGACACGTTTGCAGAAAAAAACACCACACAACAAAAACAGAACTCACAAAGTCCCAAATAAACACGACCACGTTTGGTTTATGATCCGGTGGACTTTTTCATCCATAGATTAACAATGAGTGAAGTATTAGTTTGTTATCTAATGAGGATAAGAATGGAAATCAATAAATCAGTTCCAATATATATGCAACAAAAAGGGGAACTCGCTGTGACAAGAGTACATATACCATAAAAACTGATTATTTTAATTTAAGAAAAGACTGAAAACTAAATTAAAAAGTGACTCTTAAGTTAAAAAAAATGTTTCTTCACTTTAAAATTCAATTATTCTCACGTTTTATTCTGTAATGTTTGAAAACTGACATCTTTTCTGGAAAATACTATTTTTTTCTGGCATAAACCAAACTCCATTAAAGAAAGACGTCATGTTCTTACTCTTCTAAAAGTGGCACTTATCGTGTAAGGGGCTGTTTTAAATTTTAAATATTCATTTTTAAGCCGAAGACGAGCTTATAAAGTGGAACTTCTTCAGGCTTTTACGCATTGTGTCCCTCAGTCAAAGTGTTTGCTTCACCAGCTCCAGTGGAACATGTGTGCCAGCTGCCGCACCCCTGGATGCTGCTGCGGCAGCCCGGGGTACTCCGCGCCGTATGCGGGGTGCAGCAGCGGGGAGTAGGCGCACAGAGGCAGGCTCAGGCCGGACCTGAGCGTCACCTCCAGGTCCTGCGCTGTGATCCGGTCGCAGGGCTTCCCGTCCCGCA
>NW_027466582.1:637500-745000 GCF_050575085.1 Anarhichas minor
TATCTATGCCTGAGCGTCGGTATTTAACCCCGCTGATGATCCCTCTTTGTCTGCAGAAGGACAAACTGATGACTGATGTTTTCTTGCCGAGACTCATTTTTGAGCTATTATACTGTTTGAACCTTTTAATATCTTTGAATTTAAATCTATGGTTTTGATTACCACTGTCGTCTAACATTTCATATCTTTGTCAAACGTTAGCTTCGTTGTTTCTAGTCGGTAGCGTAGCTTGTGTCATGTGTCAACACTGAAGTGTCTTAAAGCTGCATTCTCTCTAGTGACCACCAGGGGGCGACTCCTCTGGTTGTATAGAAGTCTATGAGAAAATGACTCTACTTCTCTCTTGATTTATTACCTCAGTAAACATTGTAAACATGAGTTTATGGTCTCAATCTCTAGTTTCAAGTCTTCTTCAATACAGCATGATGTTCATTTAGTACATTATGGTCCATTTAGAGTCAAACAGACCATAAAGCAGGGGATGCTTTAGGGCGGGGCTACACAGTGATTGACAGGTAGTTTTCGTCTTATAACTTTAACCCTTTCAAAGTGTGTTTTAAATTTATGAAAGTTAATTGTAACGCTCTACATTCCCCTCTAGCTCAGTTTAGGACGTGTCAGGGACAACCTGTCAATTTATTCTTGTAACATGTTTAGTGTCTTTTCAAATTAAACTTCCAACATAGGCTTAAAGACCTTTACACACCTAAGAAGTGACTAATAAACAAATAAACAAAACGGTCTTTTACCCAGGAGACTGTTGTTTGTGTCCCACGTGAAACGAAAGATCAGACATTGACACGTGTTGCTGGACTTTTGTAGGAAACCCGCAAAAAATGAAGAGTAACTTTTTGTCAGATATCAAACGTTGACATCAAAACCAAAAATAGTTTCAGTTGTCTACAGTCTCTCTTTTAGTTACAATTCCAACTATTTATGTCTCAACTTCTCGGCTGCTTGTTGTATCTCTCAACAGCTGGTGTTCAGGTGTTACAGCTCACTCAGGGTGAGTAGTTATTATATTTGTTAACTTTTGCATATTAGTTGAGCTGCTTCATTATTCCCTGAACCCCTAAAGCAGGAAGAACCTCAGTGAGAGAATCACAGATTTAAACTGTGGTTGTGTTCTCCAGAAAAAAGCAGCATTACTGAGTCAAATGAGACAGACGTGTGGACCAAAGAGGCCTTCAGGAGCCCTCGTTCTTCTGGGTGCTGACGCCAAAATGATCCTCTGCAGACAGGAAACGATGACACCACGTCCACGAGGAGGAGTAGGAGTATGAGGAGGAGGAGGAGGAGGAGAGGATTCAGATCACTACAGGCTGCAGTCGTTGGACGGTGGAGCTGTGAGACGCTGTGGACGACAGCTGATGGGTGAGACGACAAAAACTGAACTTTTACACCAAACAGAGAGACACTATAGAATGGAATTTAATCTATATTTCGGATCTTTTCTCATGGATAAGTGTCTTTAGTGGTGCTTGTACATTTGGAAATGTGTGTTTTATTGTAAGACTATAGGGTCCTTAAAGTCCCCTAAACTATTAATCTTAAAGTTTAAGATCAGCAGCAGGGATTTAAAAACTACAACTTCTTTCATTTTATATTAATTCATGTTTTAAGGTGCTTTAAAAAAATATCAGCCTCGCGAGAAAATACAAAAGTTGGTTGTCTGGCGTTTATTCTTCTGTTACAAGTAAACTAGATTTAATCAAATGTTCCTTATAATATGGAAAATATGTCGTTTAATGGAATTGAAGTATAATCTCCTAAATCTGGGGGAAACTGTGAATTTAGATTAAATCTAAGTTATTCTTTAAAATAAAAAAGTCAGCTAAATAAGATGTTGCATTCAGTTTAAATAACCAGATATTAAATTTAAAGAATTAGAGACACATGAACTCTCAGCTTTCACAGGATGTCTTTTGTTTGACTAGACATTTAAATTCATCATGAAACAATTACATTTAATCTCCAAGACTCTTAAATGCCCGATTGAATTAATAAATAAATATAATTTATGATTTAAAAAACAAACAAGTTTGTAATCTGATGTGATTTTATGATTTATTCATGTTCTGTTCTGTTAAAGCTTTTATTTACATGATGTTTGTAAACACAACAGAAATGTCTTTAAATATAATCAGATGAGAAACACAAACATGCTAATGTACCTTATACATCACTTCAATGTGAATAAACCTGAAAGTCCTTTCATTATAATTATTGTTGCGACATAATTCATGTGTTTTTTTAATCATTATTATAATTAAACGAAAACACATGTTGTGTTCACGAACATGTTGTTTTATTCGATCATTATTTAACCTCATTGATCCTCATCTAGTTCCTTTATTTATTCTGGAAGCTGAAGACATATATGTTTTAATAAAACTACATGCATGGTATTATATTTTTATATTATATTTTAAATGTTCATACCTCTTAAATGCATATAAACAAGACCTGCAGCTGGTTTCACATTATGTAATGAAAGTTAATTTTCATTGAACGCACACTTTGTGTTTTTGCAGCATTGATGAGGCAGAGATCACTTTTATAGATTACGAATGATAATCAATAACTGATAATAAATCGATAATGGCGCTGTTATTCAGTCTCGTGTATCCGCCGCGCAGAGCAGAGCTACGGGGAGGTGAACCAGCTCGGCGGGATGTTCGTTAACGGAAGGCCGCTGCCCAACCCGGTGCGGCTGCGGATCGTGGAGCTCGCGCAGCTCGGCATGCGGCCCTGCGACATCAGCCGCCAGCTGCGCGTCTCCCACGGCTGCGTGTCCAAGATCCTGGCGCGCTACCACGACACCGGCTCCATCCTGCCCGGAGCCATCGGGGGCAGCAAGCCGCGGGTCACCACCCCGGCCGTGGTCGACAGCATCCGGGACTACAAGCAGGGCGACCCGGGCATCTTCGCCTGGGAGATCCGGGACCGGCTGCTGTCGGACGGGGTGTGCGACAAGTACAACGTGCCGTCCGTGAGCTCCATCAGCCGGATACTCAGGCACAAACTAGGGGCTGTTTCTCCGCCGAACGAGAGCAGACACGGACACGGTGTCTACCCGTACTCCTACACCACCGGGCCCGCAGTGATGAGCCACACCGGGACCAGGACCGGCAGCGGGCACCCCGGACACGTCGGCCTGCCGCGGGGCTGGCACAACATCCTGGGCATCCGAGCCTTCATGGACCCGACAGGTCGGTGGAGATACTTTAAAAAACACTTTTGCAAAACCTTTCTCACTTTATTGCATCACATTATGATTATATATCTGATTAAACTTGATTCATGTTTACAATGAAGACGAATAGCCTCAATAAAGTAAAATATTCTAAAACTTCGATTGATCATTTAAGATCTCACTGTAGTGGTTAAAACAAAGTTATGTTTGTTTTATGAATGTTTCTTTGAACGTTTTTAAAGATCATAATATAACTCAACTAATTTAGAAGCAAAAAAAGACAATATTCTAGTTTCAAGATTAAAAAAACAGAGTTTAATTTACACCAAAAATACAGTCTGTAGTTTTTAAATTACAAGATTTTTTAAAGAGATATTTATTTATTTATTGTTGGTTTAAAAGTATTCAAACTTAAATATATTGAATTAGCCAACTAAATATCGAGAAAGAGAAGAAACATTAAAATAAACAAAACATCAAATCATATTTGGTTGAAAAGAAAGTTAATGCCGCAAGAAATAACATAATTCATAGAAAGCTATACAATAATATGAATAATAATTGAAGTATTATTATTATAACTCATGTTTTAATGCACTTGTCATTTTAATTACGTCTGTTTTAAATTAATCTTCCTCGCCTATAATCACATATTATTATTATATTGGGATTTTTGAGCCCATATTATTTTTGAAGTTTTTCATAAATTCTTGTGTTTATAATGTTTGACATTAAATAAGCTGCTCATGCTTCTACTCTTTCATTTAGTTTTATTCCACACACGATATTCATGATTTCTGATTCTCCTCATATACAAACTTACAGAAGTGTAACTGTACCAGCGCTGGTTTATTTTAACCCTGAAACAATATCATCTTCATCTTAATGTCAGACATTGTTCAGACCTACAGAATTTTACACATGTTTGTATATAAAGACATATAAATATGAGTTATCCAATCTGCTTATTAAAACAAGTAAATATTAAAGAAAGTTAGAACAACAAAAGATGAGCTTATACAATAAAGGTTCTCACATACAGTTTTATGGCCTTTATGACATCCAGACACTAAAAATGTCACTGAATACATTTTAAGTTTGCAGGTCTGCTCTGTATAAAATATCTAATATATTTTACTGTTTTTCTAATATATTTTCATCCCTCTTTATTTGTTTTGTTACATTTTTGTTATCATGACATGTTCATCAGTCTGAAATTGTTTTTGTTTATAATCTCTGTCTTAAAATCAGTTTAGCATCTAAATCTTTATGGGAAATATTAAAGTGGGCAAAAACAATGATCGAGAGGATATGAAGAAAGTTTGAATGAATTAAAATCTTTTTGTATTCACCTGTGGTCTGCAAAAAAAAAAACACTTTTGTTGAGTACAAAAAAATCTGGATATTTCCATTATTTACTATTTATTTCATCAGAATTTTCTCAAGTAAAACAGGAAACTTGTCCCGTAAATAAATATATTTGAATATTGAATACATGGTTTGAACTGGACGGATCTTTTGTCGAACTAACAGCTGCAGATGAGCCCAAAATGTCAAATGAATAATTGTTAATTCAGTGTCAACGTTTTCTTTCTCAGCTCTGTGTGGACCTGATGGACACTCGGCTAAAATGGAGGACTGGACCAGTTTGAGCAGTTTGAGCAGCAGCAGAGCGTTTCCCTCTGGAGTCAATGGAGCGGAGAAAACCCACCACGAGCCGGACATCAAATACCATCAGCAGGTTAATAACATATACATGAATTAATAAGTGATGGTAAAGGAAACAGAAAAGTAAAATGAATCCGTCCACTAGAGAAAAGGTTCAATTAAAGAGGGATTTATATTATATTAACTAAAATATGTGGTAGAATTTAGAACTCAATTTGATAATAAAGTTATTAAAACAGACAACGGCTCAATTTATACAAAAATACTTCCTTTTTTAAATGGAAAATCAAACGTAAGATTCTTATTTCTATTTTGTTGAGCTGCTTTTCTTCCATCTGTTTTTATTTTGTGGCTCACATGAGACATTAATGTAACCAGAGCTCTGATTGGCTGTCATCGAGGCCCACTTCCTGTTTTACAGCTGGTTTATAGGAGTAAACTGCAAACAGACTGTGGATCAGTGTTAAACAGAGAGTCGACAGTATACTGATGATGCTATTCTATTCATCAGTGAGTAAAATAAAGGCTGAGTTTGTAGTCGACTTTAACGTTTAATGAACCCTGAGATCTGATTTTAAAACGGTGACCAATCAGTGGATCAGAACCCATGTTGTGTTGGTTGTATGTTTGTGAGGACCAATTTGAGTTTTGGATCTCAGAAGTGCTGACGATTTGTAGAAAAGAACTTTGGAAAAGACATTTGTCTGACATTTTTGGAAAGTGTTGAAATTTTATGTGAAAGTGAAGTCAAGTTTGGACTTTTTTGTGCATTCGTGGACACTTTTTGAAAGTCTGGATATTTTTGGACACTTTTAGAAAGTTTGGATATTTTAAGACAATGAAGATATTGTTGGTCATTTTTTGAAAGTGAGGATTGTTTGGATGGTTTTTGAAGGTTTGGACACTTTTTTTTTCACAGTTGGATTATTTTTGGACAATTTTGGAAAGTCAGGATTTACTTTTTTGTTTTTAAACATAAAATTCTTTGGGATTCAAAGATATTTTTGTGAAGTGAGGACTTTTAAAAAAAAGTGGACATTTGGGCAACATGATAGCCGAATGGTCAGGGCGTGAACCACATGGGCGCCCTGAGCAGTGAGTCACCGGTTTGATTCCCGGCTGGCTGGACCGTTAACTGCATGTTTGGTGATTCTCTCATCCCCACATGTCTCCACTAACACTGTCAAATACAGGCATCAAATGCCCAAAAGATATGAACTTTTTGTGGATTCGAGAAAATATGAGTTATAAATTATATCGGAAATTTTGTTTTGGACAGGATCATTTTCCAGAGTGAGGACGTTTTTAGATTTGAAGACATTCATGAAAAGTAAAGACATTCGGGGGGTTAAAACTTTAGGATTACTGTTAGAATAAGATTCAAGTCAAACTTTAAGTTAAGAAGGTAAAGTTCTGTTCCGTGAACAGTTTTAAACATATAGATTAACTGTTCTTTCTTAATTGTTTTTTCCCCCTCAGTCTTCCTCCAGTCTGCCTGGTTACGTCTCAGCTTGTGCGTATTCTCCACCGCACCAGTACGGCATGTACGGAGGTCCAGCAGCCAACTACGTGAGCACTGGACACCACTGGCAGCCCCAGTCCTCCAGTCTCACTCCCAGTCTCACTCCCAGTCTCACTCCCAGTGTCACACAGAGTCCTGCAGATTTTAACCCTGCAACATCATTTAAACTTCCACATAGATACGGTGAGACTGATTTCAACACTTGTTTCAATGACGATAACCTGATAGATCCTGATCATTTAGTTTAAAATCAATATCATGTTTTTTGACATATCTTTGTCCCACAAAATCCCAGTTATTCCTCCAGACCTGTGTTGATATATTCCCAGTTGTATTTAAGTCTTCATACACTGAAGAGGAAGTAGAATCACAGAACAGTCGTCTAAAAAGCTGCAGTACTTTCATGTTTTAAGCTATAAAAACACATTGATGTTCTGCTAAATGCTGCGTTTCTCTGCTCAACAACCACTAATGTTTGTGTGAAACAAGGGTGAGTTTAAAACGGTCACAAATTACACAGAGGAGAAACTGGTTTAGGAAAAAAAAAGTCTTTAGTTTGCACATTGCTGAAGCAGTAAATACAGATTATTATAAACCATATCTGCAGGCTGAATAATGAGAGGTGTAGAAAATTCACCTGCATATACACCTTCAATATATGTCTTTTTAAAGCTTTCTTCAGTAATATAAAATATTTTATTTCAGTTCTTAAGGACGGAAAAACAAACTCGCCGTAATTTAAACAGGAAAAGTTCAGAATAATCATCACAAATCTGATCTCCAACCAGCAGCTTCAGGCCTCATTACAGCTGCTGTTAAACACACAGAACCAGATAATAATTACCTGAGTTCAACGGGTCCGAGTTTAATATTTTTCTTTTTCTAATCTCCTGTGATATCACTATGATACACACCTTTTATACTTAACACATTCATTCAAATTGATTCACAGCAACATGGGAAATAAAAACCAATAAAAAGTGATAAAGTAAATATACAACAATGACCTTGTAGCCCAGTTCATGCATTCCCTATGAAAACAAATACAAAGGTGATTGTCTTATTTTTATTCATTACTTTTTACTTTTAGGTCTGGTGATTTTCAATATTTTTGTAATTGTCAATTAACCTCATCTTCCACCAAAGGTGAACATATCAACTGACAAGTTGTGTGTGTTTGTATCACAGCCTGATATCTCTTCTTCCTCTGAGGCATAGAACTCTATTCAAACACAGCAGTGATCATCACTGTTGTTCCTTCATCACCATGAACACACTTGTAGTTTATTCTGACTCAATCCCACAACAAATACTCACTAGAGGACCAAATGTGGATTCATCCGCCACTGAAAATAGTCCCCAACAAAAGCACTATTTCCTCCTGTTTGTTTGGTTAAAAACCTAAAAACCTTTGTTAAAGCCGTAACAAAAATGTACATCTGAGACACGACAATGATGATGAATTATTTCCTCCCTGTCGTTTTCTCCGCAGAGGACCGAAAGCCTCAGAGTCCTCTGTACAAACACCACAGATTGTCTTCAACATCGTGACGACTCTGAGGAAACACGAGAAGATGTTTGATGCGACGCTGAAAGACTAAAAGTCAGGTTTTGTTTCTGAGAGTCAAAGAGAAATGTTACTGCTGCAGAAGAAGAACTGAAGGAAACATTCTCCTGACTGTTAAAACTCTTCCTGATCGACTCCTTTCAGGATTTTATCTAGTGATTTGTTTCTGTTTCCCAGGATGAGCAGCACACAGACATGTGGTGAAGGAAGAAATACACCAAATGCAACAGAAATGTAAAACACATCACCTTTGTTTTTTATATTTTAACAACAAAAACTGTCCGTTTTTTTCTCTCAGTTTTAAAGCAATACATTTTACTTTCTTGAAGAGTTAGATGAGAAGATCGATATATCACTCTCATGCCTATCTGTTGAATATGAAGCTAGCAGCCGTTTAGCTTAGCTTAGCATAAATACTGGAAACAGGGCGAAACAGCTGTCCAAAGGTAGCAAAATCCGCCTATACCCTCACTTCCACCACTCACTGATTAACTAATATATCTTGTTTTACAATTTGTTTTGGCCGGACACAGTTACTTCCTGGAGTCTCCCCTGCTCAGATACAATTAATAGTCTTGCACATAATCACCTCTGAAACAGCAAAATAGTTATTTTTACACTTTGGTTTTAGTTCCCGTTAATTGATTAATTAATTGACCCTTCGCTAAGCCCGGCCCCCCACTGCTTTTCCGTAAAGCTGTCATGGAGCCCACACTGTCACTAACTGCAATCCCTGAGTAAATATTATCTAATTATTGGGAAAATAAAAAGAGAAGCAGACAGAAGGTTCTATATTATGTGTTTGAAGGATGTCAAACTGATTCATCAGTGAAAACAGGTTAAAAAGATAAAGATAGAAGCTAAAGCTAACAGTGTTAAAACCACATCACCTGGAGCTCGAGACAAAAGACAGTGAAATTAAGAAAACAACACTGTTCCTATTTATTCACTGTTACAATCATTAAAATGCAATCAGTATACCTTCAGTAGCTAGCGTAGCATAGACGTTCTAACGCTAGCTAATGATGTGCTAACGTACTCTGCTAATATTAGCTTCTGTAGAAACATAACGTTTTAGAAATGTAACGCTTTAAAGTTGTTTGTAGCTATAATTTGTTACCTTTGGACATACTGGCTGTTTCCCCTGTCTTTATGCTAAGCTACGCTAACTGGCTGTAGCTTCATATTTAACAGACAAACAGAAGAGTGGTGTCGATCTTCTCATCTCACTAAAGCAAATAAGTATATTTCTCAAATTTGTCAAACTTGTTGCTTGAATCTTTTTTCCATATTTTTTTTCCATGAAACATTTAAATTGCGTTGGAATTGTATCATCTTGTAAAATATTTTGGTAAAGCTGTAAATATATTTTTCTATAAACGTGCTTAATAAAGACATGCAATAGAAAATGTATGTCGGTGGTATTGAGTTTTCCAGATGTTTAAGCAGAGCAAAGATTGATAAATGTTTAAATGTAATCATGAATAAATTGTTTTGCAGAATCCCCCAATATCGACGCTAAATCTGGCGCCAGTGTTGACGTATAATAAATCGTATTTTGTTACCCTTCCATTGACGCTAACGGCAGCTAATCTCTGCTGCCATGTGAACCTTATAGCTCTATGTTAAATAATCAAACTACCTCAAACAAAGCAAATCTTACAGATGATATTGATCTTTTTTTATATGGACTCTTACAAACTGGTCATAGCTTTACCCAACTAAAAAGTCAAAATGCTCAAACTTATTTTAACCAAATTACAAGAATCCCATACAAAAATACAGAATGTTCAGGATAAATAATATTACTTATATGCGAAATGTCCCGAAACACACATGTGACTGTATTGTAAATGTATTTCTCATTCGAAATTTATTAATATTACATTAGGAAGTTGGTGTTTTTGTGATATTTCACACGTGAACTACCCCATGCTCCTTTATCTAATTTATCACATTTGAAATGGTGTTCCACATGTGATACAAATGTGAAATGTAATGCTTATTTTTGTCTAAACTCTTTAGTTTAATATAACAAACAAGTAAACAGAAATTCAGCAAAAACCAAGAACTCAAATGTCCAGTTTTAGACTCATTGCAGGTAAGAAGACGACGCTTCCAGCAGGTAAACAAACAAAAGGCGTAAGATGATCCATCAGCAAACAGCTCAAAGTAAACATCCATTAATACCTGAGCAATCTGACTGGTGCTGAGACTGACAGAGCAAACACCAGGTCTTTGTTTAAAACGGCCTCTTTAGGAAGCGTTTGAGTCATTGAGGAAGCCGGTTAAATCCTGATTCTCTTCTCTGTGATCTGCTTTGTGTTGCTCAGTGAGTCCTTCTGCCTGGAAACGTCCACCTGGACTCACTTCTGGGACATTAAAGGATCAGTTTATTGGGTCTAATTTTCATAGTTTTTCCCATCACTCCTATTAGTTAAAATGAAAATGTTCTCATCAAGTTAATTTCTGAGATATAAGGGAATGGGGCGATGCTAGGTTTTGGTGATGAAACACGATCAGACAAACAACCAGATAAACTGCAAATGTTTTTGGAAAAGAGAGAGAAGGTGAACAATAACATTAGAGTTTGTGTTTTGCACTTGTACTGCATCTTTAACAGCTGGATTAGAGCTTGTGTCTAGTAGTTGTACTACACCTTTAACAGCTGGATTAGAGTTTGTGTCTAGTAGTTGTACTACACCTTTACCAGCTGGATTAGATCTTGTGTCTAGTAGTTGTACTACACCTTTAACAGCTGGATTAGACCTTGTGTCTAGTAGTTGTACTACACCTTTACCAGCTGGATTAGATCTTGTGTCTAGCAGTTGTACTACACCTTTAACAGCTGGATTAGACCTTGTGTCTAGTAGTTGTACTACATCTTTAACAGCTGGATTAGATCTTGTGTCTAGCAGTTGTACTACACCTTTAACAGCTGGATTAGACCTTGTGTCTAGTAGTTGTACTACATCTTTAACAGCTGGATTAGATCTTGTGTCTAGCAGTTGTACTACACCTTTAACAGCTGGATTAGAGCTTGTGTCTAGCAGTTGTACTACACCTTTAACAGCTGGATTAGAGCTTGTGTCTAGCAGTTGTACTACACCTTTAACAGCTGGATTAGAGCTTGTGTCTAGTAGTTGTACTACACCTTTAACAGCTGGATTAGAGTTTGTGTCTAGTAGTTGTACTACACCTTTAACAGCTGGATTAGAGTTTGTGTCTAGCAGTTGTACTACACCTTTACCAGCTGGATTAGATCTTGTGTCTAGCAGTTGTACTACACCTTTAACAGCTGGATTAGAGTTTGTGTCTAGCAGTTCTACTACACCTTTAACAGCTGGATTAGAGTTTGTGTTTTGTTCTGCCACTGCAACTTTAACAGCTGGAATACAACTTGTGTTTTGCACTTGTACCGCACCTTTAAGTGCTGGATTAGAGATGGCGTTTTGTATTCTAACTGCAATTTTAACAGCTGAATTTAGAGTTTATATTTTGCTCTTGTACCGTACCTTTATTAGCTGGATTAGAGTTTATGTTTTGTACTGCAACTTTAACAGATGGACTAGAGTGTGTTTTGCTCTTGTACTGCACCTTTAACCACACAAGACCTTTTTGTGTTTACAGGTGTTGGAGATCAACTTTTGTAATAATATGAATAGTTTAACCTTTCGGTTTAATTGTTCTTCAGAATCTTCCATGGGTGCGTGTGTGATGGTTGTGCTTTTGTATGGTTGCTGTGTATATTTATCATTCCTGATCACTGACATCATCTCTGAAGACATTAATCACGTTGTTAACACCTCACTTATGTTCATGACTGAAACCCGTGTAGTTTCATCTTCATGCTCTGTTGCAGTCTTTGCCAGTGTACCGTGTCGATTACTGCAAAACAACAATGTGTTGCAACATCATGAATCAATTATGACAGTTTAACTTGTCAGACAAAGAATCTTCTTTTTTTTCCTAATGTGAACAATGTTTACCGAAGTGTGAGATGTTCTTTTTATACATGATTTCTATTTATGTGGGAAAATAATCCATCTTTGCCTATTTTATGCCATTTACATACCAAATATTGCATTTGTATTTATTTATTTACCGGTTTATTAGGTACACCTAATGCAGTCTAATACAAAAGTGCAATAAATACTTGATGAAGGTTTTAATGTTTAGTTTTTGTTGAAACTGTTGGGTTTCTATTATTTACCTATCTTCACTGGTAAAAGGGGGTGGACAAAATAATAGAACCACTTGTCGCTATAGCGCAAAACAGTTCAACAGCAACACAAACTCCTCCTAAATGATCATTTAGCTAAAAGGAGGATTTATTGCAGACTTTGTATTAAACCGGCCACTGTGCGAACTTCTAGTTAGAGTCAGCAAATATGATTTTCTGTCTGGAGTGGAGGTTTTAACATTAGATATCATCTTAAAGATAATATTTGTTGTATTTCTGTTGTGGGACCGTCCCCAGAGAACAGCCACAGAATTCAGGTAATGTCACAAAGTTTAAGCGCCCAAAAAAAGACGCGTGATGTTCATCTGTGGCAAAAGTATTCTGCACATCAGAGACAATGAGCTTGCAAAAACACAAACAGAACTGACTCAGAGTCAGATTAGAGATGGTTCCCACAGATCTCACCTCGATGACCCTCCTGCTGTCTTTTGCCATCTGATAGCATCTGTGACGGACAGCTTGTACTGCAGAGTGATGACAGGCAGACTAACAAAGCTATGAGGGAACAGGTTCATGCTGAAAAAAAATGCCATCTTAACTATTTGGCTGCCTTCCACGTTGCCACACAACCTGCTGACGTGACGCCTTTATTCTCAGACGACACTTTTCCTCCTGTCAGCTCATCTTTGTTGTGAATGTTTCATGTCTCCACAATCCCCACCAAGATTGAGACCATAAAAAGGGAATAAATCCAGTGAAAAGTAGAGTCATTTTCTCATAGACTTCTATACAACCAGAGGAGTCGCCCCCTGATGGACATTAGAGAGAATGCAGCTTTAACACATGAAGCTTTGACTTCACTTTTCAGAACCTGGAGGTTGCCGCCTGAAACGGATTAGATGATAATCTGAATAGACGCAATGAAATGGACACTTTGACCTCCATTAAAAAACGGTGAATCTTAAATAATAATATTAATAACCTCTTTGTTTGTATAGCATTTTTAAAAGCAGACCTCATCCTGCACTAGTAGGTGTGAATATCTGAGCAAAACTTTGAAGAAGTCTTTTGAAAACCTAAGTTTACGATCTTCTCTCACTGAGATTCGTCCTGATTAAACAAGATCTACATCCCATTAGGGATTTAAAGATGCCATTTCTCTGTGTCTTCATATTAGTTTCCACATCCAGAACATTTGGTTAAACTGGTTGTTTTATCTACAATCTGTCTGATTGTTCGACAGCTCACATGATGCACTTCTGCTGTCCAACATGAACCAAAGAACCTGATCTGTGGATCTCCACCGATCACCTGATCTTTCACCTGTGCAGTTAATCCTTCAGATCTGAGCTCACACACATCAACAGAAACTCTCACCATATTTGACCTGAGGATTAACACTGAAAGGCTTTTAAAATACTTCAGCGGAGGTAAAGACGGGGGAGGCGGTTCTTCCGGCTGAGTAAAACTCTCAGGTTTCACGATAGAGTGGAGGTGATGGTACCTGAAGGCATCACAACGCTGATCATTAAAGCCTTCAGCACACTCTATCTCACCCTGTATCACTATATAGAGAATTGGCAGTGCATTTGTTTTGTGTTTCATCCCAGCCTTTCATTTTGTTTCATTAAACAAAAAGACGTGAAACTCTCCCCACCTGTGCAGGTTTTCCTTCTTTTAAAGGAGCACTGAAGCGTGCCGAGCCTCCGCTGTGCTCTGCTTCTCACCAGGCATGTTGCAGCGAGTCCGGACGCCACGAAGAAGAGTGGAAGTAACTAATTACACTTACTCTTGTAGTTCATTGTAGACGTGGAGCTTTGTGGTGACTATTAGTTAAAGTTGTGGGTTTTAGTTTTACTACAGTGTTTGGGGGCTTTAAGTCTAATGTTTTGAATTCTAATTAATTTCATTGGTCCATCCCAAAAAAATTATGAAATTGCTTTTCTAGTTAAGCTACAGAGTTACCAGTAGAAGGTCATCTTGTTTTAGGATTTGAATCAACCTCTGGTTCTGTGAAGCCGATGCGGAAGAGTCTTAAAACGTGCATTCTCTCTAGTGTCCACCAGGGGGCGACTCC
The DNA here is from genome assembly GCF_050575085.1 of Anarhichas minor. NCBI lineage: Eukaryota > Metazoa > Chordata > Actinopteri > Perciformes > Anarhichadidae > Anarhichas > Anarhichas minor. Next base: position 651,714 of record NW_027466582.1, read on the forward strand.
TCTGGTTGTATAGAAGTCTATGAGAAAATGACTCTACTTCTCTCTTGATTTATTACCTCAGTAAACATTGTAAACATGAGTTTATGGTCTCAATCTCTAGTCTTCTTCAATACAGCATGATGTTCATTTAGTACATTATGGTCCATTTAGAGTCAAATAGACCAACGGCCGTAATCCAAGATGGGGACGGCAAAATCGCCGAACTCGTGGCTTCATAACATCAGTCCACAGACCAATGGGTGACGTCACGATGACTTCGTCCATTTCTCATATACAGTCTATGGTTTGAACCAATGTAAACATCACAAACACAAGTTTCCTATCAAAGTTCCAAAGAGCACTAACCTGCTTGTTTCCACTAACTGAGAGTCAAAGGAGCTCCTGATGAAGTCAAACACGTAAAGAGACCAGGAGACTCGACCACACAGGTCAAAGCTGAATGTCTTCAGCACCTCTCGCCAGACAGTTTAAAAGCTCCCAGCAGAGGAAGACGGGGTCGCTGAGCAGCTGATCGCTGTTTTGTGAAGAAAAAAATAACTAAAGCAGAAGTCTGTCAGGAGTGAAGATGAAGAGGAATAACAAGAGACGACATGATTGATCCAGCTGACTGCAGCTCAGGTATTTACAGTCAGTCGCTGAGCATTTTCCATTCAAGATTTGAGCAAATCACTAACATGAATGTGTTGAAGGTAGCAGAACACGGAAGATCCTAAAAGGAAGTTCGATCACCTGCTGTCCACATGTTGAAGTCTCCATGGAAAACCTGCTCTCCGAAGATGTTAAATACAGAGCCACCCTTTAGTGTCTTTATGAGAAGCACCGCTTTCAACTAACTCCAATTTAAACCCACACACGTCATTGTTAGACGCTCAGAGCAACAGGAATATAAAGAGGGAGAAAGTCTGTGTGGGGGGTCGATCGCACCGAGACGCGTTGCAACAAGCCTCTTGGCAAAGAATCGGGCAAAACATGTGATGGGGGCGAAATGTAAATAATGAGAGAAAAAATGCAGACTTTGAGCTCTTTCTGTTGCTCTGTTGAATGAGGAGGAGGGGATATATCATATTACCTGTCGCTAATATCAATGTCTGTTCCAAACACATCCACCGACATAACAACAGGAAGTTGTTGGTAAAGAAGTAAAGCCAGCCTCTCGCTTGATTTTAATTAGGTGGTTGCTTGATTCTTGGGACTAGGCAACAACCTCCAGTTCTCAAGACCTGTCAATCACAGTAGCCCCGCCCTAAAGCATCCCCTGCTTTATGGTCTGTTTGACTCTAAATGGACCATAATGTACTAAATGAACATCATGCTGTATTGAAGAAGACTTGAAACTAGAGATTGAGACCATAAACTCATGTTTACAATGTTTACTGAGGTAATAAATCAAGAGAGAAGTAGAGTCATTTTCTCATAGACTTCTATACAACCAGAGGAGTCGCCCCCTGGTGGACATTAGAGAGAATGCAGCTTTAAGACATGAAGCTTTGGATTCACTCGGAAGAACCGGAGCTCCTCCGCGAGGGTTACCTACTTGAAGGCAAAGACTGCTGGTCTCTGGTAGGTGGTCTGTTGTTGGGGTCCGTGTGACCTCTGCTGGAGCCCCGTGACCCCTCCGTGACTTCCCAGGGGTCACCAGGGGAAGGAAACAGATGTCATGCGCCTTCCTCATGAGGATCTTCATGTTTTTAGTCCCTCGGCTCCCGTTTAACTTCGGCTGCTTGTTTTTGGAAGCTTTTCTGTTTCCGTCACTTGATTGAAAACTGGTGTCTGAAAAACTGAGATTATTTCCTCAATTTCTGTGAATATGAAGTGAAAATGTCCTCCTATCAACTCCTAAAATAAATGGTGCATCAACTTTAGCAGCAATTAATTAAAACCAACGGTGGAAGAAGTGCTCACATATTTTACACAAGTACAATTATGAATACCAAATCTCTGTTAAAAGTGAAAGTCCTGCATGTAAACTCTTATTGAAGTACAAAATAATTAACATCAAATTTTGCTTAAAATACTAAAAGTAAAGCACTAATTATGCAAAATAATGTATATTATAATATTGTTGCAGCTGGTAAAGGTCAAGGTCATTTTAATTATTTTATATTCTGCTGGGAAGCTTTTGAATTTCACCCCGGGGATCAATAAAGTTTTATCTTAACTGATAATAATACATCATAAGTTATTAGTTGATTGTATAAAGTTATAAACAACTATAGTTTTAAAGTAAATATAGTGGAGTAAAAATTACAATATTTCCTTCTGAGATGTGAGGTAGAAGTATAAAGTAGCAGAAAATGTACATGTACAGTATATGAAAAGTTGTACTTGAGTAAAATACTTGATTAAATGTTACGTTCCACCACTGAATAAACATATTTGTTTGTGCAATTCAGCCAAATAAAATGCTCTCATTAAATGTAGTCACCTCTGCACTCTGAAGCACCAGAATCAGACAACTTGGTATTAAAAAAATAGTCTAAATCATGAAGAAAAGTAAACTTAAAAGTATTTTTGAAGCCTTCAATAGCAGCTGAGTTTATTTGACACCATCATGTCGTGAACTCAGACGTCACTTTGTCTCTTCACTCCTCAGCTTTCAGAGACGACACGAACAAACGAGGACTCTTCAGAAACACAAGAAGAATGAGAACAACTGGAGTTACAGGTTTTAAATCAGTCTTGAGACACACACACACACACACACACACACACACACACACACACACACACACACACACACACACACAGTCCACAAAATAAACTCATACACATTCCTTATTATTATTATTGTTATGTTCATGTCAGCTATTTTCTTGTTCTGAGAATATTTAATGAAATAATATCTATTTGTGACAGAGGTGTAGAGTAATTGCAAAATGAATAATCTGAATTTAAACAGAAATATAATAAATGTTTATGCATAATGAGAAGAAATAAATATGTATACAGAGATGTTAGAAACAGTAAGTAAAAGTAAATAAAGTTAAAGTGACAATGACAGCATTAAGCACAACTTAAGATTGGCTTAGTTCATCTTGGATTCAACATCCTTTAGAACGCTTCAGATAACGAGAGTTTGTCCTCAGACGTTAATGAACGCAAATAATTCAACTTTTAAAAGCTTCCACCGTCATCAGGATGAGTCTAAAGAATATCTGAGTCTCACAGTGAGGACAATATGTATCCGATGTTTTTAGGGAAACAGAAGGCTTGATGTGTTTTTTCCTTTGAGAGCTGCATGAAGGTGATCAGTATTCTCTATTTGAACCTCTCTCCTGCTCTCCTTGGACCATTCATCTATTGTCACCTTGATCTAAAGTCTGGAAAAACAGTAAAAATTCTTCCTCTGCACTAAAGCGGCTCTGCGGCAGTCATTAGCAGAAATAAAAACGGTTAAATGTGAGCGTGAACGAACGTCTCTTTGACTCGCTGCACTACATTAACATCATGTGTGATAGAAAACGGCCTTTAACAAGTGGAAACAGTGCTTGTTTAAAGAATGTCCTCATGGTAAAGTGTTACAGTGTTTGATATTCAAAAGAACTTACTGTATGTCATTTTGATTAAATGCAGTATTTCCGTTAATAAACTCCTCGAAAATCTGCTACTTGTAGTTGTAATCTAGAATACAATCAGGAAAATGGACCATTTTTAATACAAATGATAAAAAATGACATAAAAGAAGATGCAAAAGCAAACAGCATGAACATTTTTATGTTTTTAAATCAACGGTTTTGTTCTGATTTCATGAAGTTGCTTCCTTTTTCTTGATTTGAGGATTTACCTGCTCTTACATTAATAATTTTTCTTGTCTGTAATAGATGATTTCGCCCCACATTACATCTCCCTAAACACATTTCCAACCTGTTTTTACGACCAGAGTCCGACTGAACCCGACTCCTGGAGAGCAGCAGTGGAAAGCTGATCTGAAAGACCTGAAAGAGACGACTGATCAGCAGCAGATGAGGACGAGGACGCTTTGATCCAGCGTTACATGGCACTGGTTTTATAAAGGTGAGTGAAGCCCAGAAATACGGCGCCGTTGATCTCATAAATCAGCAGGTCAGTAACTGAACACTGGTCTAATGTAGGCTATGCACTGTAACCAGGAACCAAACGTACAACAAGAGTCGATCATACTTACACTAACATGAAGAAGATGAAGCTATAACTTGGAAAGAAACGTTTGCATGTTACAAAACTATAATTCCCGTTGTAGCCAGTAGTTGAAAGTAACCAAGTACATTTACTCAAGTAATGTATCATAGACTGTGAATACTATACAATCGAATGTATATAAGAAGTGGACGTTGTCACCGTGACCTCACCCATTGGTTTATGAGCTACAGTTTTGAAGCCATCTTGGTTTTTAGCCATCGAAGTACAACTGAATAAAACAATTTTAGGCGATCAAAATGTTACAATTAACTTTCATGAAGTGAAAACACACTGTGAAAGAGTTAAAATTGCAAGACGAAAACAGGACAACTCCCAGACCAGACAACGCTGTGGTAGAGACCTGTCAATCACCGTGTAGCCCCGCCCTAAAGCGTCCCCTGCTTTATGGTCTGTTTGACTCTAAATGGACCATAATGTACTAAATGAACATCATGCTGTATTGAAGAAGACTTGAAACTAGAGATTGAGACTTGAAACTAGAGATTGAGACCATAAACTCATGTTTACAATGTTTACTGAGGTAATAAATCAAGAGAGAAGTAGAGTAATTTTCTCATAGACTTCTATACAACCAGAGGAGCCGCCCCCTGGTGGACACTAGAGAGAATGCAGTTTTAAGACATTAAGAATTTACTTTACTTTACCGAACTGGAGATAAAAGAAGCCAAAATACAGAAATATTTTTGTAATATGTGGGCAAACCAGTAAAATATTTAAATGTCAAATGTTAAACTCTTTAGTCGTGTTGTAGTTAGTTTAATAGAGAATACATTTTTTATGGCACATTGGGTTTTCTGGTCTAGAAACATTGATTTTCTTGCATTGTAAATGGTTAAAAACGTCACATTTAATATTGTTTTTACTACTACTTTTCTGTACATGGCCCACATTTAAAAAGTTTGGCTCTAACATGATGCAGCTCTGATCTGTGAAGGTTTATTACTGAAGACTGAGTCAGTAAATGGTTATTATATTTGAGCTTGCAGTGAAAACATCAAGATTCATCAGGGAATGTTAAACGTGTTAAAGTTGTTAATACGCAGACGACACCACGCGGTGTCTTTGAGATAACGAGTGAATCACGATGTGACAATGGAGTCAAAAGCACCTTCGCATTAAACTTTAACCGCGACAGATTCATCTGCAGATATGTTTCTTCACTTGTCAAACACAAAATTGTGTTCATTGTGTAATGGAGAAATGTGGGACGGACCACCCAGCCTGCCGCTGCTGAAACAGGGTCCACTGAGGGCAGTTAAACTGTTTCCACAGGTCACTCGTGTCCCACTTGTTAAATTTGTGAAGCAGAAGGAGGACGGTGTGTGTGTTCAAACTGTGGCAGCTTGACGAAGACGTTGGCTGTACAGGAGAGAGAAACAAGCTTCTTCTTCTATTTTCAGCAGAGGGGTCATAAATCTGCTCCGAGATGAGTTACCGCAGCTCAGGGACGCCCGGGTGTTTTGGTCGAGGGGGCACGTTGTAAAACAGCCAAGATATTCACGCCATCGCTCGTGGAAAGTATCCAACCACGCCAAGAAATTGTCCCTCTGAGGATTTTCTGACGTTCACAGCCACATGAACATGAGAGCCTGAATTCATGAGAGAAGAAAGCAGTTTTTGTGCAGCACAAATATTCAGATTTTAACACATCCGAATGATTCACATGCAATGTTTCCTATTCAGTGTGGATTTAAAACAAAATGTATTTGAGTCTAAAACTAAACGTGGCTTGAATTTAAACTGTAAAAGGGGATTTGTTGCATCTTTAACAACAAGGAAATATAAATGCTGTTTTCTGCATTTCTATACATTCACATCAAAGTACTTTTATTGTTAGTTCAACAATAACAACATTTAGAAAACACCACAGTCTAGATTTACCTTATAGAGATCTTTACAACAAAGATCACTCTCCTTTATCCGGCTGGTCACATCCAGCTATAGGCTACCTATGAAAAATAATGCTCCGTATTTCGTATGTTATCAACATAATCATGAACGAGGAGGTTTAAAGACCACAAAAACCCACACAGGGTGGGCAGGAGTGGAGGTGGAGGGTCCAACGATCTCTGATCTTGCACCCAGGAGACCGCTGTTTGTTCCCTGTGTGAAACAACAACGTTGATATATTTTTGTTGCCTAAACCTAACTCAGTTGTTTTCTATGAAGACTGAAGTTCATTTTGAAAAGACTGTATTAATGTAACGAACAGAAATTGACACATGTTGCTGGACTGGAAAAATGAGGAGGAGTTATCTTTGATTGATTTACAATTATTGTGTCTTTTTTGGGACTATTAACTGTAGCGTCCAGTAATCCACGGTCATGTGTCAGCAGCCCAGACTGCGTGTTTGGCCACTAGACCAGATGGAGAAGGCTGTTAAAACAAGATGTCTGCCAAACTTATTGCATCACCAGTTGTGGTCCTCTGGGTGTGCTGGGTCCAGATCCGGGGGGGGGGGGGGATCAGAGGCAGACTATGACAGATCTGAAGGGTTGGAACTCGTCAGCCTTGTGTTTTGTCTGCGGTCCTCTTTGTGTACGGTCACGGCGGTCCGGCGGGTCGTACTTTGACGTCGGAGGGCTCAGTCGCCATCTTCGGAGACGTCGTGAGATCAAAGACAACCAATGAGCTGCTTCCCTTAAATGCAACAGGCAGAAGTAATAACACACATGGGTGGAGCTGACTTCATGACATCATTGTGGAATAAAAGATATGTGGATCTTTTTTTTTTTTTTTCTGCTGCAAAAACAACAGAGAGGTTTAACAGACATCATCTCTAAATACTGTATGTGTGAGACATACAGCAGTCAGAGAGGATGAACAGAGAGTGTAGAGTTATTGGCTTGTTGACTGTGTGGTTAAATGAAAACAAAACCGAAATATCAGTTAACAGCACCTACAGGCTGTAATGTTCGCTGCACCTAACATGTAAAACGATGGTGAATTAGGAGCAACTTTGGGGTCAAAGGAACTTCAAGTGGAAGTCAGTGGTGATTTATTTGTCACGTAACTTGCGTACTTCAGTAGTTAATTTAACCCAAACAACGATATTTTCCTAAACCTAACTAAGTATTTTCTGGTGAAGACAGACGTTTATTTTGAAATAGACACATGTTTCTGGGTTTTATTATGAAAACGAACAAAAGATGAGGATTTACTCTTCGTGAGATATCCTACGAACTGTGGTATGAGGCTCTGTTGTAAAGATATATCGGTATATTTAGGGCGGCTGTAGCTCAGTGGTGTTGAGCGGGTCGTCCTTTAACCACAAGGTTGGCGATTTGATCTTCGGCTCCTATTCTGTCTTTATAGTGTCCTTAAGAGAGACATTGAACCATAAGTTGCTCCCCGGGTGCTTTACAGCAAAATTCAGTCAGAGGTTACATTTTTTCGATGGGTTAGTATATTTATACACACAGTATTTAAAGGGCCTGATGTGTAACATATTATAGTCTGTATAAACACACAGCAGGGTGAAAGTGTAAACAGCATGATGGATCCCTGGTTTTCTTCTTTGTGACAGACATGAAAAGTGTCCATAGAGTCACACAGAAGAGAATTACCTGCAGAGTGATGCCACCTAGTGGCCAAACACACAATTACATGTAAATATGAGGCATCTGTTATTGAAGGTACTTTGTACTTCTACTACATTACATCTCAGAGACAAATACTTTACTTTTTACTTCACTATACATTTAATTGACGGACAAGTTACTTCTTCTTTTAATATTGTTGATAATTGTAGTGTATTTGTCATAATGTTGAGGTTTAGACAAAACAAACATTGTGAAGTGTCACTTTCTGGGTTATTATGGCATGAATTATAAAACAAACAGTTAATTGATTAATGTAGAAAACAATCAGCAGATGAATCTATAATGAAAGTTATCATTAGTTAATAGTAGAAAATGAGCTCGAGCTCAAACAACTACAGTAAAATCCTGTTTTTACATTAATGAGAGACACTACAGGTGAGAAGAATAAACATGTAACTAATAGATGTCACCATGAACTTACCCAGTTGATTACTCACAATAAGAAAAATATTTTTTGTATTTCAAGTTTTTGGAATATTCTATGTTTAAATATGCAAATTAGATTGCTAATTTTCATACACGTCAAGAAGAGAAATCTAAAGCCAGGTTCAACATTCTCGATTTATGTTGTTGACATATTAGAGTCAAAGGTTTGTACAGAGCGGATTTAGGATATCTCTTTTTATCACTACATGAAAAACTGTCAACAGCCATAAATAATCTATTTCTTCCGTGTTTTTAGTAATAAAATGTATACATGAAGCTATGATACCACCATACAACTTCACCAGTTGATTACTGACATTTAGACTATTATTTTTTACATTACAAGTTTTCTGAAATGTTATGTTTAGATATGCAAATTAAGCATTATCTAATGGTGACTTTTGGTTAAATCTACCGACGTTAGCTGTGAATTTTGGATGTTTTTTTTCCATTGGTCTGAAAGTCCTGAAAGAGGGTTCGGGCTACATGTGAAAAACGTATGTGAGTTCTGACTTTAAACTCAAATGACTGATGATGATTCATGATCATTCACATGATGTCATAACCGTATAAAGAGGAGACATGGAATGGAAGCAAATTAGCACAAAATCGACCATGAGCATGAAAAAACAATGTTAGTGTCTCTTCATGAATGAGCAACAATAATCTAATGATATGACATATAATAGTATAACAGTTGCATGTTTTTACATTTATTTTCCTGATACTTACATATATTTACTAGTAACATTTGACAAAGTATTGTTACAGTTATATTTAAGTAAGTTTAATTTAAAATTAATAACAAATGTGGAGCATTTAGTCCATAATTGTGGCAATTTCTCTCACAGACAACTTACTGTGATAAAATTAAAAAATGCACATTGTTATGAAGTATTTAACTATGGCCTATGGACTTGACAACATTTTGTAAAAGCACCTGGAGGAGAAGCGAGCAAACGTCTTGTGAAGGCCGAGCGCCATCTACATAAGATCTGACCGGGATTTAAAAGTAAAAATAGTTGAAAAGAGGAAAAGTTCCCTCTGCGGCGGTCTGAGCTCGTCTTCATCTGTGTTTATGTTTTAGAGGGAAAGTTTAACATCGATCATGTTTGAGACACTTTGAGTGGGCTGATGGTCCAAAGATAGACGGGCACAGTCACTTTGGAAGCTTCTAATTTTACAAGTCATGCATGTTCTGCACACAGGACGGTTATATTTTAACACAGGAGCTGTAGTGGACTCATGAGACTCCATCTTATTTATGAAAGCAGTGGTGGAGGAAGTATTTTAACTTAATTTAATGATATAGCGTCAGATAAAGTTATCTCGAGGCAATTTTCATAGCAGGTCTAGATCATTTTAGATCCTTTAGTAATAATCTTTATTTATATTGCACATTTTACAAAGACTACGTATCTCAAAGCGCTGCAGAGTTTAAAATAAATACAAACAGAAAACCTTACTTTTACAAATAAAGATAATTAAAAGCGGTAGGAAGAATGCATTTTGCACTTACATTTTTTAAGTGTAATTTAAAAAATGTAAACAGATGAATAAGAACTTGAAAACATTTAACATTTTAAATAAAAAACAGTGTTTAGACGTAAAAGTGTTTAAAGGCGTAAAAGGTAATTTGAAAGAAGCGTGTGTTAAAAAAGAAAGGCTCAGTGAAAGAGATATGAGAATAGAATAGAATAGAAATATACTTTATTCATCCCCAAGGGGAAATTTGTCTGTGGCAGCAGCAAACAGGGTTACAAAATAAAATAGAAATATTAGGTATGGAAAATGGAAAATGCACACTATATACAATATAATAAAATAACAGAGCAGGACCTATTCAATTTAAGAAAATAACGTAATAAAAATGCACAGTATATACACTAAATAGAATCATATGAAATTAACTAAGTAGGAGAAAATAAACAAAACAGTAGTGCACAAGATCACCAACAGCAGCAACAACAGTGTAGCATTGTTACAGTCTAGTGTTTGATTTGGCCAGAGGTGATTTATTATAAAGTCTAATGGCAGAGGGCAGGAATGTTTTCCTGTGTCGGTCCTTGTGACAGCGGAGCTGAATCAGTCTATTGGAGAAAGTGCTCCGCTGTCCCTGCAGTAGGTGGTGGAGAGGGTGGTCCGGGTTATCCAATATGGATAATAGTTTCTTCAGTGTCCTCCTCTCCACCACCTCTTCCAGATAGTCTTGTCTGCAGCCAATGATGGAGCCGGCCTTCTTAACCAGTTTATTAAGTCTGTTGGTGTCTCCGGCTCCAATGCTGCTCCCCCAGCAGACTACGGCGAAGTACAGTGCACTGGCCACAACAGACTGGTAGAACATCTCCAACATCTTGCTGCACACGTTGAAGGATCGAAGTTTCCTCAAGAAGAAGAGTCGACTCATCCCCTTCTTGTACACAGCGTTGATGTTGGTCTTCCAGTTCAGTCTGCTGTCGATGGAGACACCCAGGTACTTGTACTCCTCCACCATGTCCACATCCTCTCCCTGAACTCTCAGCGGTTGTGGAGCCGTCGTCTTCCTCCTGAAGTTGACCACCATCTCTCTGGTCTTGGCCATGTTCAGACGCAGGTGATTTCTACCAGACCACTCTACAAAGTCACCCACTACGGCCCTGTACTCCTCCTCCCGTCCGTCCCTTATACACCCGACCACTGCAGAGTCATCAGAGAACTTCTGCAGATGGCATGACCCTGAGTTGTACTGGAAGTCAGTGGTGTACAAGGTGAACAGGAAGGGAGACAGAACAGTTCCCTGTGGGGCTCCAGTATCACTGACCACCGTATCAGACAGCACACGGCCCAGTCGGACAAACTGTGGTCTGCCTATGAGGTAGTCAGTGATCCAGGAGATGGTGGATGCGTTAACCCCCACGACCTGCAGCTTCTCACTCAGCAGCACTGGTTGGATGGTGTTGAATGCACTGGAGAAATCAAAGAAAGTGATTCTCACAGAGCCACCGGATCCATCCAGGTGCGACTGAGCTCGTTGCAGCAGGTAGATGATGGCGTCGTCCACTCCCACATGAGGCTGGTATGCAAATTGCAGAGGGTCCAGTGAGGATTTCACCTGTGGACGGAGGTGGGCCAAGACCAGCCTCTCCAGCACCTTCATCACATGAGATGTGAGGGCAACTGGTCGGTAGTCATTGAGGCTAGATGGGGTCGTCTTCTTTGGTACGGGAACCAGGCACGACGTCTTCCACAGCACCGGGACTTCCTCCTGCTTCAGGCTCAGGTTGTATAGGTGTTGAAGGACATTAGACAGCTGGATGGCGCAGGTCTTCAGGACCCTGGGGCTGATGCCATCAGGTCCAGCAGCCTTGCCTTGGTGGAGTCTCTCCAGCTGTCTCCTAACCTGGCCAGTGCTTAGTGCTTAGGACATTATTTGCAACAGAGTATTTTTACAGTGTGGTATCAGAACTTTTACTTGGACTATAATGTTCATAACTTTGTTTTCATTAGTGTGTAGCTTAGAATAGTTAGCTTAGAATGAGCCCTTCATATCTACATAGGGAACTGATCCTCTTCACCGCGTTGCACAGCCATGTTTCTACAGTGGCCTGGAATGGACAAACCAAACACTGGCTTTAGAGGGAGACTTTCATGTTGTTAAATTTCCTTGACGGCCATCATAGTTTTCAGACATGCGTGTGAAAGGGAAGGATGAGCAGAGGGGTATTCAGTTGGCTGCATTCTGCAACCTCACCACTAGATGACACTAAATCAAGAATCATTTATTGTCATTATGCAACACAGGGATGCACAAAGAAATGCAGTTGTAACACAAGAAAAACATGACAAACAAAACAAAAACAGTAGTACATTCCTGTAGTGCATCTGTTAATTTTGCGTATTAAGGAATAGAAACAGCAGCAACAAAAACAATTCTCTGGTCAGATAATATGGCCGACATCTTCACATTAACAATTCAACATGAGTAAATTAACATTGTCCATCAATTTTGACTGTGTTTGAGCACCGAGCATCATGATCTAAACTAGAGTCCACCTCCTCTGGTCCTACTATCCGCCCGTCAAGTGCTGCTGGATCCTGGACTACGATGGATCCAGGTCTCTGTGAAGATGTGGGCTCCAGTAAAAAACACAAAAGAATAACAAATTAAGACAAAAAATGTAGCGAAATGAATAGGAGCTGCCGGCCACAGCATGCATACATGCGCTAATTGAAGTTATACTTGATGTTTAAAATGACTGGTTTATTTAGGAACTTTGGGGTTTTGAGTGGAATCTGAAGTTTGTCCACACAAGATGAGTTGATGGCAGACCCTCTGTGAGGATGAAGATGGTGAAGTCAGTTGAATTTCCATCTTATTAATCAGCGATGAATAAGGCAGCAGGAAAGGAAAATTCTGGGTTTGTACTCGGCCAGAACCGGACCGCACAGTCCAGTCAGGAACACAAATATCTTCGCCTCAGACCTACATGGAGACACCGCCCACTGTATGTTTTCATTGGCAGCCGAGCGTATCTGTGTGGGAAGGGGGGGAGGGGGAGGGGAACTATTTAATGTATTGACTCAAAAAGCCCACAAATGCAGCAAGTGAAATGTTCCGAACACAAAACTGGACGACTCGTTTATCTTCTCTGTGCAGACGCTGACCTCAACAAACCTGAGGAGGGTTTTATCATTATTATTCCAGCCTAACGTTACCACTTCTGTCCAGTTTGTGTCCAGTATGTACTCTTCACTGGAGGCATAAATGGGCTTCTTGGTATCTTCAACCGCCATTTGAGTGATAAGAAAAACAATAGAGGGCCTTTGATTTTGTTTTGTTTTTGTAGTGTAATTTTTTGGTAGGATTTGTTGCATCTCTTGGCGTCTTTTAGAAACACAAACATATAATTTATTTACTTGTTTTATGCATTTTTAAAAAAAATTATTTTACTGATAAATCCGCCAAGTGTGAAATAGATTGATTGAATAGTTCTTGAGAAATGCAAAGAACACACGGACAGAGTCTCATCTTTTGTCTCGTTAGCTACAAAGTTAGCAAGCTAGCTATCTGGGAGAGCTTTTAGTTCCTCTTAAAGGGCCAGTGTGCCGCATATATATATGGATATATTGGATATATTATATATATTATATATATTGGCAGAATTTGAATATAACATTAATAAGTAGGTTTTCTTTTGTGTTTAATCACCTGAAAATAAGAATTGTTGTGTTTTTGCCATCTTAGAATGAGTGGTTTATACCTACATGCAGAGCACTTTGTCTTCCACAGAGCTGGCCGCCATGTTTCCTACGGTAGCCCAGGACGGACAAACCAAACACTGGCTCTTTATAAGGCCTCTTGCGTTACCATGTGGGCCACCATAGTTCTCCTACACGCTTTGCACACGGGAGATGTTTCAGATGGTTGCAATCTGCAACCTCACCACTAGATGACGCCAAACTCTACACACTGCACCTTTAAATATCTCTTTTTCCAATTGGGGAGCTACTGTGACTAGTGCTATAGCTGGCTAGCATTTCCCAGGCTTTCTAACATGATTGCCAGCTACAATATTTCACCAACTAGCCCTATAAGTACGTCACCAAGCTTATACCGGTTATTCTAGAGGATTTGAGGATGAATTTCACTGTGACCAGGCCCTTAATGGTCACACAGATCGAGGTTCTTGTGTAAATTTAACATCTTACTTGACATAAAATCCTTCACTCATTCCTCTTTTTGTTTTGACTTTGGTATTTTTATGTTTTTTGGTGTTGTCCCTGTTAGGAACAACAGACTCTTGGACTTTTTTTTATTTCAGCCCAAATGATTCATTAAAGTTGACTCATGCAAAGAAACCACATTCTGATTTATGATTCGAGACAAACCTATTTTGCCTTTGACATAATCCAGTGAAGTAATCTGAAATTGTCTGAATTGTTGCGTTTTTGTTTTGTCTCAATTTCGTAGTCATTTTAAGCCAAACCTTATGTTTGTAGCGTTTTTTTGTTTTGTTTCAATTTACAACGTTAACCACGTGTTTCAAACTGTTTCAAACTTGAGACCGTAATCCGGACAGAAAAGACGTTTCCCTCCAAACTTCATTGAGCATTCAGTTTATTTGAACAGGAACGTGATTTTAAAGGAGACAGGCTTGCTCAGGTGCTGCTGATGTCAACCTCCATTATATTTATGTATTGCACATATGGTCACGGCGGCTTTGCATGGCGAGCAGAGCTTTACAGAAGCTTTACTCTCACTGGCTCAAAAAAAAAGAAAAGATGACTCACAGGCTTTCAAACATTAAGACTCCATTTTGGAAGTCTGACACAGCAGCTGGTCGTCGTAACGAGCCGCCTCACCCCGCCATCACTTCTCAGGGTTTTCCGACTTAAAGGGATTTCTCTCCCAGATTCCCATTTGGAAGGAGGCAGACAGAAGCATCGTGCTGCTGAATGCAGAATGAGATTGAGGGACCGAGGGAGTGATCTGATTCCCTTCAAATGATTCCTCATCTCCTTTCCTTTAAGATCTCCTTTAGGAGGAAACATGCATGTATTTTATCACCTGTTAAAGGCACCCTGTGGACTTTATGTTGTGATGCGATGGAAGAAGTATCCAGATCCTTTACTAAAGTAAAAGTACAAATACCACACTGTGAAAATACTCTGTTACGAGTAAAAGTCTGGCAATGAAAATGTTACGTAAATAAAAGTACATCAGTTTAAATATTAAAGGTAAAAGTCCCCTGACACTGTTATATTATTATATAAAGATTATTATTACATATACATTTATTTTTTCATGCAAAACAAATTCATCCTTTTACAAAAAGAAATGAAAATGAAAATGCCTGTTGATTGGAAAATAATCTGTGTAAGGGATTTACTGAGACTTCAAACTCAGAAGCATTTTATTATTTGATGAGTTCAAGTACAATCCTGAATAATCTGGGATTTGCAGACATCCTGTTAATAAACTTAATATTTTCTTCATTGAATCATTGATTCTAAAAACGTATAAAACAATAAACGAGAATTTGTGATTGGCTCTTGAACTGAAGACTCTTCATCTGTCGGCTAATAGATTTTAACAACTGTCATCTGTTCGCTCCTTCTTCTTTACACCTCTTCACTTTGTCCAGATAAATACTTTTTTAACTAAAGGTTTCAAAAGAAAAAAACATGACTTAATCCCCACTGATTTGGAGAAATCTACAATCTTCAGTCTCTGGTAATACTGATGAGAAATAACAGAATTTATTTGTGAAAGTATTCTCTAATATTCTCAGTGCAGTGAAACTGTGTTATTGAGTCTCGGCCTGTAGATGGCGCCACTCGTCTGCTCTTCAGCCTGTTGCTGTTTATGAATGAAGCTCTTCAATTGCTGTTGAATATGTTAATATAGCTCTACTGTTTGATTTCATGTGAACACATACATTATTGTTATTATTATTATCTGAGCCCCTTTCTCTCTCAGAAAAGATGTTTTGAACAATTTAAGAAACACAGAAATAAACGCCAAAGTGCCAAAAACAAGGACCACAAAAAAGCTAAACAAAGAGAAGCAAGAAAATATAAAATAAAAATAAACAGTTAACAACCACATACAATATCTATATGCAAGAGTTTCTGTACATTATAAACAAATACAAATAGTGCAAAAGAGTACATATTGAATGGGTAATGTAATAGATTGGTTTATATTCATGAAGTGTGTGGTTATGAGCAGTGTGTACAGCGTGAAGGAGATGAGTAGAAGAAGAATAGAACATCAGGTCTAAAACAGCAATATATAAGAAATATAAGAAATATAACCAAGTGCTAGCATTAGAAAAAAACTTTTAAAAGGAAGACTTAAAGACAGGTTTATGTTAGTAATTTCCACTATTTACAAAATTGCAAGTCAGCAGAGTGTTAGTTAGCATGCTGTGTTAGCATCAGCGGTTTGGACTGAAGCCTTCCTGCTGTTTGCTGCAGACACACAAAATGTGAGAGAAGAAGAAATGTGGATTTCCAGATGAACGGCGGCTCACTGAGCCACAACAAACAGTCTGTTTATCTGCTGCTGACGCAAGCACACACACATACACACGCACACGCACACACACAAACACGAACATGCACACACACACAGTCCAGTCTCCATCACTTTAGAGGACAATACATTGACTTAAATTAATTTCCTGGAGACTTGCCTCAACCATAACTGCTAATGGCCTGAACCTAACCTTACCTTATCCAAACCTAAGTCTTCCTCCTGAAAGGTTCTGATGTACGTTATGGGGACTTTCATTTTGTCCCCAGAAGGAAGACAAGTCCCCACAATGTGAATGTGTGAACAGATTTATGTCCCCACAACACGAGAAACACACAACCAATGAACTTTAAAGTCCCAGTTATCAATTTTCTGACCCAATGGTGTATTATTCAAATATTTAGAAATCCCACATAAAAAGGGAACACTTCATCCTTCAGTTCATCACAAACATTCAACGTCAAGACATAAAGGAACACTTCATCCTTCAGTTTATCACAAACATTCAACATCAACACATAAAGGAACACTTCATCCTTCAGTTTATCACAAACATTCATCATCAACACATAAAGGAACACTTCATCCTTCAGTTTATCACAAACATTCAACATCATCACATAAAGGAACACTTCATCCTTCAGTTTATCACAAACATTCAACATCAACAAATAAAGAAACACTTCATCCTTCAGTTAATCACAAACATTCAACATCAACACATTAAGGAACACTTCATCCTTTAGTTTATGACAAACATTCAACATCAACACATTAAGGAACACTTCATCCTTCAGTTTATCACAAACATTCATCATCATCACATAAAGGAACACTTCATCCTTCAGTTTATCACAAACATTCAACATCAACACATAAAGGAACACTTCATCCTTTAGTTTATGACAAACATTCAACATCAACACATTAAGGAACACTTCATCCTTCAGTTTATCACAAACATTCAACACCAACACATAAAGAAACACTTCATCCTTCAGTTTATCACAAACATTCATCATCAACACATAAAGGAACACTTCATCCTTCAGTTTATGACAAACATTCAACATCAACACATTAAGGAACACTTCATCCTTCAGTTAATCACAAACATTCATCATCAACACATAAAGGAACACTTCATCCTTCAGTTCATCACAAACATTCAACATCAAGACATAAAGGAACACTTCATCCTTCAGTTTATCACAAACATTCAACATCAACACATAAATGAACACTTCATCCTTCAGTTTATCACAAACATTCAACATCAACACATAAAGGAACACTTCATCCTTCAGTTTATCACAAACATTCAACATCAACACATAAATGAACACTTCATCCTTCAGTTCATCACAAACATTCAACATCAACATATAAAATAACACTTCATCCTTTAGTTTATCACAAACATTCATCATCATCACATAAAGGAACACTTCATCCTTCAATTTATGACAAACATTCATCATCAACACATAAAGGAACACTTCATCCTTCAGTTTATGACAAACATTCATCATCACATAAAGGAACACTTCATCCTTCAGTTTATCACAAACATTCATCATCATCACATAAAGGAACACTTCATCCTTCAGTTTATCACAAACATTCAACATCAACACATAAATGAACACTTCATCCTTCAGTTTATGACAAACATTCAACATCAACACATAAAGGAACACTTCATCCTTCAGTTTATCACAAACATTCATCATCACATAAAGGAACACTTCATCCTTCAGTTCATCACAAACATTCATCATCATCACATAAAGGAACACTTCATCCTTCAGTTTATCACAAACATTCAACATCAACACATAAAGGAACACTTCATCCTTCAGTTTATCACAAACATTCAACATCAACACATAAAGGAACACTTCATCCTTCAGTTTATCACAAACATTCAACATCAACACATAAAGGAACACTTCATCCTTCAGTTTATCACAAACATTCAACATCAACACATAAAGGAACACTTCATCCTTCAGTTTATCACAAACATTCAACATCAACACATAAAGGAACACTTCATCCTTCAGTTTATCACAAACATTCAACATCAACACATAAAGGAACACTTCATCCTTCAGTTTATCACAAACATTCAACATCAACACATAAATGAACACTTCATCCTTCAGTTTATGACAAACATTCAACATCAACACATAAAGGAACACTTCATCCTTCAGTTTATCACAAACATTCATCATCACATAAAGGAACACTTCATCCTTCAGTTCATCACAAACATTCATCATCATCACATAAAGGAACACTTCATCCTTCAGTTTATCACAAACATTCAACATCAACACATAAAGGAACACTTCATCCTTCAGTTTATCCCAAACATTCATCATCAACACATAAAGGAACACTTCATCCTTCAGTTTATGACAAACATTCATCATCACATAAAGGAACACTTCATCCTTCAGTTTATCACAAACATTCATCATCATCACATAAAGGAACACTTCATCCTTCAGTTTATCACAAACATTCAACATCAACACATAAAGGAACACTTCATCCTTCAGTTCATCACAAACATTCAACATCAACATATAAAATAACACTTCATCCTTCAGTTTATCACAAACATTCATCATCATCACATAAAGGAACACTTCATCCTTCAGTTTATGACAAACATTCATCATCAACACATAAAGGAACACTTCATCCTTCAGTTTATGACAAACATTCATCATCACATAAAGGAACACTTCATCCTTCAGTTTATCACAAACATTCATCATCATCACATAAAGGAACACTTCATCCTTCAGTTTATGACAAACATTCATCATCAACACATAAAGGAACACTTCATCCTTCAGTTTATCACAAACATTCATCATCAACACATAAAGGAACACTTCATCCTTCAGTTCATCACAAACATTCAACATCAACATATAAAATAACACTTCATCCTTCAGTTTATCACAAACATTCATCATCATCACATAAAGGAACACTTCATCCTTCAGTTTATCACAAACATTCATCATCATCACATAAAGGAACACTTCATCCTTCAGTTTATCACAAACATTCATCATCATCACATAAAGGAACACTTCATCCTTCAGTTTATCACAAACATTCATCATCAACACATAAAGGAACACTTCATCCTTCAGTTTATCACAAACATTCATCATCATCACATAAAGGAACACTTCATCCTTCAGTTTATCACAAACATTCATCATCAACACATAAAGGAACACTTCATCCTTCAGTTTATGACAAACATTCATCATCACATAAAATAACACTTCATCCTTCAGTTTATCACAAACATTCATCATCATCACATAAAGGAACACTTCATCCTTCAGTTTATGACAAACATTCATCATCAACACATAAAGGAACACTTCATCCTTCAGTTTATGACAAACATTCATCATCACATAAAGGAACACTTCATCCTTCAGTTCATCACAAACATTCATCATCATCACATAAAGGAACACTTCATCCTTCAGTTTATCACAAACATTCATCATCACATAAAGGAACACTTCATCCTTTAGTTTATCACAAACATTCATCATCATCAAATAAAGGAACACTTCATCCTTCAGTTTTTCACAAACATTCATCATCATCAAATAAAGGAACACTTCATCCTTCAGTTTTTCACAAACATTCATCATCACATAAAGGAACACTTCATCCTTCAGTTTATCACAAACATTCATCATCATCAAATAAAGGAACACTTCATCCTTCAGTTTTTCACAAACATTCATCATCACATAAAGGAACACTTCATCCTTCAGTTTATCACAAACATTCATCATCATCAAATAAAGGAACACTTCATCCTTCAGTTAATCACAAACATTCATCATCATCAAATAAAGGAACACTTCATCCTTCAGTTTATCACAAACATTCATCATCATCAAATAAAGGAACACTTCATCCTTCAGTTTATCACAAACATTCATCATCATCAAATAAAGGAACACTTCATCCTTCAGTTTTTCACAAACATTCATCATCATCAAATAAAGGAACACTTCATCCTTCAGTTTTTCACAAACATTCATCATCACATAAAGGAACACTTCATCCTTCAGTTTATCACAAACATTCATCATCATCAAATAAAGGAACACTTCATCCTTCAGTTTATCACAAACATTCATCATCATCAAATAAAGGAACACTTCATCCTTCAGTTTTTCACAAACATTCATCATCACATAAAGGAACACTTCATCCTTCAGTTCATCACAAACATTCATCATCAACACATAAAGGAACACTTCATCCTTCAGTTTTTCACAAACATTCAACATCATCACATAAAGGAACACTTCATCCTTCAGTTTATCACAAACATTCAACATCATCACATAAAGGAACACTTCATCCTTCAGTTTATCACAAACATTCAACATCATCACATAAAGGAACACTTCATCCTTCAGTTTATCACAAACATTCAACATCATCACATAAAGGAACACTTCATCCTTCAGTTTATCACAAACATTCAACATCAACACATAAAGGAACACTTCATCCTTTAGTTTATCACAAACATTCATCATCACATAAAGGAACACTTCATCCTTCAGTTTATCACAAACATTCATCATCAACACATAAAGGAACACTTCATCCTTCAATTTATGACAAACATTCATCATCAACACATAAAGGAACACTTCATCCTTCAGTTTATGACAAACATTCATCATCACATAAAGGAACACTTCATCCTTCAGTTTATCACAAACATTCATCATCATCACATAAAGGAACACTTCATCCTTCAATTTATGACAAACATTCATCATCAACACATAAAGGAACACTTCATCCTTCAGTTTATGACAAACATTCATCATCACATAAAGGAACACTTCATCCTTCAGTTTATCACAAACATTCATCATCATCACATAAAGGAACACTTCATCCTTCAGTTTATCACAAACATTCAACATCAACACATAAAGGAACACTTCATCCTTCAGTTTATCACAAACATTCAACATCAACAAATAAATGAACACTTCATCCTTCAGTTTATGACAAACATTCAACATCAACACATAAAGGAACACTTCATCCTTCAGTTTATCACAAACATTCATCATCACATAAAGGAACACTTCATCCTTCAGTTCATCACAAACATTCATCATCATCACATAAAGGAACACTTCATCCTTCAGTTTATCACAAACATTCATCATCACATAAAGGAACACTTCATCCTTTAGTTTATCACAAA
This sequence comes from Anarhichas minor, assembly GCF_050575085.1. Lineage (NCBI taxonomy): Eukaryota > Metazoa > Chordata > Actinopteri > Perciformes > Anarhichadidae > Anarhichas > Anarhichas minor. The sequence goes on from NW_027466582.1 coordinate 673,235, forward strand.
CATTCATCATCATCAAATAAAGGAACACTTCATCCTTCAGTTTTTCACAAACATTCATCATCATCAAATAAAGGAACACTTCATCCTTCAGTTTTTCACAAACATTCATCATCACATAAAGGAACACTTCATCCTTCAGTTTATCACAAACATTCATCATCATCAAATAAAGGAACACTTCATCCTTCAGTTTTTCACAAACATTCATCATCACATAAAGGAACACTTCATCCTTCAGTTTATCACAAACATTCATCATCATCAAATAAAGGAACACTTCATCCTTCAGTTAATCACAAACATTCATCATCATCAAATAAAGGAACACTTCATCCTTCAGTTTATCACAAACATTCATCATCATCAAATAAAGGAACACTTCATCCTTCAGTTTATCACAAACATTCATCATCATCAAATAAAGGAACACTTCATCCTTCAGTTTTTCACAAACATTCATCATCATCAAATAAAGGAACACTTCATCCTTCAGTTTTTCACAAACATTCATCATCACATAAAGGAACACTTCATCCTTCAGTTTATCACAAACATTCATCATCATCAAATAAAGGAACACTTCATCCTTCAGTTTATCACAAACATTCATCATCATCAAATAAAGGAACACTTCATCCTTCAGTTTTTCACAAACATTCATCATCACATAAAGGAACACTTCATCCTTCAGTTCATCACAAACATTCATCATCAACACATAAAGGAACACTTCATCCTTCAGTTTTTCACAAACATTCAACATCATCACATAAAGGAACACTTCATCCTTCAGTTTATCACAAACATTCAACATCATCACATAAAGGAACACTTCATCCTTCAGTTTATCACAAACATTCAACATCATCACATAAAGGAACACTTCATCCTTCAGTTTATCACAAACATTCAACATCATCACATAAAGGAACACTTCATCCTTCAGTTTATCACAAACATTCAACATCAACACATAAAGGAACACTTCATCCTTTAGTTTATCACAAACATTCATCATCACATAAAGGAACACTTCATCCTTCAGTTTATCACAAACATTCATCATCAACACATAAAGGAACACTTCATCCTTCAATTTATGACAAACATTCATCATCAACACATAAAGGAACACTTCATCCTTCAGTTTATGACAAACATTCATCATCACATAAAGGAACACTTCATCCTTCAGTTTATCACAAACATTCATCATCATCACATAAAGGAACACTTCATCCTTCAATTTATGACAAACATTCATCATCAACACATAAAGGAACACTTCATCCTTCAGTTTATGACAAACATTCATCATCACATAAAGGAACACTTCATCCTTCAGTTTATCACAAACATTCATCATCATCACATAAAGGAACACTTCATCCTTCAGTTTATCACAAACATTCAACATCAACACATAAAGGAACACTTCATCCTTCAGTTTATCACAAACATTCAACATCAACAAATAAATGAACACTTCATCCTTCAGTTTATGACAAACATTCAACATCAACACATAAAGGAACACTTCATCCTTCAGTTTATCACAAACATTCATCATCACATAAAGGAACACTTCATCCTTCAGTTCATCACAAACATTCATCATCATCACATAAAGGAACACTTCATCCTTCAGTTTATCACAAACATTCAACATCAACACATAAAGGAACACTTCATCCTTCAGTTTATCACAAACATTCATCATCAACACATAAAGGAACACTTCATCCTTCAGTTTATGACAAACATTCATCATCACATAAAGGAACACTTCATCCTTCAGTTTATCACAAACATTCATCATCATCACATAAAGGAACACTTCATCCTTCAGTTTATCACAAACATTCAACATCAACACATAAAGGAACACTTCATCCTTCAGTTCATCACAAACATTCAACATCAACATATAAAATAACACTTCATCCTTCAGTTTATCACAAACATTCATCATCATCACATAAAGGAACACTTCATCCTTCAGTTTATGACAAACATTCATCATCAACACATAAAGGAACACTTCATCCTTCAGTTTATGACAAACATTCATCATCACATAAAGGAACACTTCATCCTTCAGTTTATCACAAACATTCATCATCATCACATAAAGGAACACTTCATCCTTCAGTTTATGACAAACATTCATCATCAACACATAAAGGAACACTTCATCCTTCAGTTTATCACAAACATTCATCATCAACACATAAAGGAACACTTCATCCTTCAGTTCATCACAAACATTCAACATCAACATATAAAATAACACTTCATCCTTCAGTTTATCACAAACATTCATCATCAACACATAAAGGAACACTTCATCCTTTAGTTTATCACAAACACTCATCATCATCACATAAAGGAACACTTCATCCTTCAGTTTATGACAAACATTCATCATCACATAAAGGAACACTTCATCCTTCAGTTCATCACAAACATTCATCATCAACACATAAAGGAACACTTCATCCTTTAGTTTATCACAAACACTCATCATCATCACATAAAGGAACACTTCATCCTTCAGTTTATGACAAACATTCATCATCACATAAAGGAACACTTCATCCTTCAGTTCATCACAAACATTCATCATCATCACATAAAGGAACACTTCATCCTTCAGTTTATCACAAACATTCATCATCACATAAAGGAACACTTCATCCTTTAGTTTATCACAAACATTCATCATCATCAAATAAAGGAACACTTCATCCTTCAGTTTTTCACAAACATTCATCATCATCAAATAAAGGAACACTTCATCCTTCAGTTTTTCACAAACATTCATCATCACATAAAGGAACACTTCATCCTTCAGTTTATCACAAACATTCATCATCATCAAATAAAGGAACACTTCATCCTTCAGTTTTTCACAAACATTCATCATCACATAAAGGAACACTTCATCCTTCAGTTTATCACAAACATTCATCATCATCAAATAAAGGAACACTTCATCCTTCAGTTAATCACAAACATTCATCATCATCAAATAAAGGAACACTTCATCCTTCAGTTTATCACAAACATTCATCATCATCAAATAAAGGAACACTTCATCCTTCAGTTTATCACAAACATTCATCATCATCAAATAAAGGAACACTTCATCCTTCAGTTTTTCACAAACATTCATCATCATCAAATAAAGGAACACTTCATCCTTCAGTTTTTCACAAACATTCATCATCACATAAAGGAACACTTCATCCTTCAGTTTATCACAAACATTCATCATCATCAAATAAAGGAACACTTCATCCTTCAGTTTTTCACAAACATTCATCATCACATAAAGGAACACTTCATCCTTCAGTTTATCACAAACATTCATCATCAACACATAAAGGAACACTTCATCCTTCAGTTTTTCACAAACATTCAACATCATCACATAAAGGAACACTTCATCCTTCAGTTTATCACAAACATTCAACATCAACACATAAAGGAACACTTCATCCTTTAGTTTATCACAAACATTCATCATCACATAAAGGAACACTTCATCCTTCAGTTTATCACAAACATTCATCATCATCAAATAAAGGAACACTTCATCCTTCAGTTTTTCACAAACATTCATCATCACATAAAGGAACACTTCATCCTTCAGTTTATCACAAACATTTATCATCATCAAATAAAGGAACACTTCATCCTTCAGTTTTTCACAAACATTCATCATCACATAAAGGAACACTTCATCCTTCAGTTTATCACAAACATTCATCATCACATAAAGGAACACTTCATCCTTCAGTTCATCACAAACATTCATCATCAACACATAAAGGAACACTTCATCCTTCAGTTTATCACAAACATTCAACATCAACACATAAAGAAACACTTCATCCTTCAGTTTATCACAAACATTCATCATCACATAAAGGAACACTTCATCCTTCAGTTTATCACAAACATTCATCATCAACACATAAAGGAACACTTCATCCTTCAGTTCATCACAAATATTCATCATCAACACATAAAGGAACACTTCATCCTTCAGTTTATCACAAACATTCAACATCAACACATAAAGAAACACTTCATCCTTCAGTTTATCACAAACATTCATCATCATCAAATAAAGGAACACTTCATCCTTCAGTTTTTCACAAACATTCATCATCATCAAATAAAGGAACACTTCATCCTTCAGTTTATCACAAACATTCAACATCATCACATAAAGGAACACTTCATCCTTCAGTTTTTCACAAACATTCAACATCATCACATAAAGGAACACTTCATCCTTCAGTTTTTCACAAACATTCATCATCATCAAATAAAGGAACACTTTATCCTTCAGTTTATCACAAACATTCAACATCATCACATAAAGGAACACTTCATCCTTCAGTTTTTCACAAACATTCAACATCATCACATAAAGGAACACTTCATCCTTCAGTTTTTCACAAACATTCAACATCATCACATAAAGGAACACTTCATCCTTCAGTTTTTCACAAACATTCATCATCATCAAATAAAGGAACACTTCATCCTTCAGTTTATCACAAACATTCAACATCAACACATAAAGGAACACTTCATCCTTCAGTTTATCACAAACATTCAACATCATCACATAAAGGAACACTTCATCCTTCAGTTTTTCACAAACATTCAACATCAACACATAAAGGAACACTTCATCCTTCAGTTTATCACAAACATTCAACATCAACACATAAAGGAACACTTCATCCTTCAGTTCATCACAAACATTCAACATCAACACATAAAGGAACACTTCATCCTTCAGTTTATCACAAACATTCAACATCATCACATAAAGGAACACTTCATCCTTCAGTTTTTCACAAACATTCATCATCATCAAATAAAGGAACACTTCATCCTTCAGTTTATCACAAACATTCAACATCATCACATAAAGGAACACTTCATCCTTCAGTTTATCACAAACATTCAACATCATCACATAAAGGAACACTTCATCCTTCAGTTTATCACAAACATTCAACATCATCACATAAAGGAACACTTCATCCTTCAGTTTATCACAAACATTCAACATCATCACATAAAGGAACACTTCATCCTTCAGTTTATCACAAACATTCAACATCATCACATAAAGGAACACTTCATCCTTCAGTTTATCACAAACATTCAACATCATCACATAAAGGAACACTTCATCCTTCAGTTTTTCACAAACATTCATCATCATCAAATAAAGGAACACTTCATCCTTCAGTTTATCACAAACATTCAACATCAACACATAAAGGAACACTTCATCCTTCAGTTTATCACAAACATTCAACATCATCACATAAAGGAACACTTCATCCTTCAGTTTTTCACAAACATTCAACATCAACACATAAAGGAACACTTCATCCTTCAGTTTATCACAAACATTCAACATCAACACATAAAGGAACACTTCATCCTTCAGTTTATCACAAACATTCAACATCATCACATAAAGGAACACTTCATCCTTCAGTTTATCACAAACATTCAACATCATCACATAAAGGAACACTTCATCCTTCAGTTTTTCACAAACATTCATCATCATCAAATAAAGGAACACTTCATCCTTCAGTTCATCACAAACATTCAACATCATCACATAAAGGAACACTTCATCCTTCAGTTTATCACAAACATTCAACATCATCACATAAAGGAACACTTCATCCTTCAGTTTATCACAAACATTCAACATCATCACATAAAGGAACACTTCATCCTTCAGTTTATCACAAACATTCAACATCAACACATAAAGGAACACTTCATCCTTCAGTTTATCACAAACATTCATCATCAACACATAAAGGAACACTTCATCCTTCAGTTTATCACAAACATTCATCATCAACACATAAAGGAACACTTCATCCTTCAGTTTATCACAAACATTCATCATCAACACATAAAGGAACACTTCATCCTTCAGTTTATCACAAACATTCAACATCATCACATAAAGGAACACTTCATCCTTCAGTTTTTCACAAACATTCAACATCAACACATAAAGGAACACTTCATCCTTCAGTTTATCACAAACATTCAACATCATCACATAAAGGAACACTTCATCCTTCAGTTTTTCACAAACATTCAACATCATCACATAAAGGAACACTTCATCCTTCAGTTTTTCACAAACATTCATCATCATCAAATAAAGGAACACTTCATCCTTCAGTTTATCACAAACATTCAACATCAACACATAAAGGAACACTTCATCCTTCAGTTTATCACAAACATTCAACATCATCACATAAAGGAACACTTCATCCTTCAGTTTTTCACAAACATTCATCATCATCAAATAAAGGAACACTTCATCCTTCAGTTTATCACAAACATTCAACATCATCACATAAAGGAACACTTCATCCTTCAGTTTTTCACAAACATTCAACATCATCACATAAAGGAACACTTCATCCTTCAGTTTATCACAAACATTCATCATCATCAAATAAAGGAACACTTCATCCTTCAGTTTTTCACAAACATTCAACATCAACACATAAAGGAACACTTCATCCTTCAGTTTATCACAAACATTCAACATCATCACATAAAGGAACACTTCATCCTTCAGTTTATCACAAACATTCAACATCATCACATAAAGGAACACTTCATCCTTCAGTTTATCACAAACATTCAACATCATCACATAAAGGAACACTTCATCCTTCAGTTTATCACAAACATTCAACATCAACACATAAAGGAACACTTCATCCTTCAGTTTATCACAAACATTCATCATCACATAAAGGAACACGTCATCCTTCAGTTTATCACAAACATTCATCATCACATAAAGGAACACTTCATCCTTCAGTTTTTCACAAACATTCAACATCATCACATAAAGGAACACTTCATCCTTCAGTTTATCACAAACATTCATCATCACATAAAGGAACACTTCATCCTTCAGTTTTTCACAAACATTCAACATCATCACATAAAGGAACACTTCATCCTTCAGTTTATCACAAACATTCAACATCAACACATTAAGGAACACTTCACTTTTTGATATAAAAATACAAAGAAATATTATTTTCTGTCATTTTCATTGCCTATATTGTTAAATAGGTGCACAATATATCCGAGGATGTGATATCATAGGGTTGAAAATGCATTTATTTTATTTCATCTGGACTTTAAAGTTAGCTAAACATCATCTGGAGTCTTACTGACATGTCACCTGATCAATTTGTGTTGAATCTTTAGGGACGTTGTGCACAAAGCAGCTGGTTTGCTGTCATATCAGCTGGATAGATTTTTCTCTCAGTGATGCTCAGAAGATTTTAAGATTTTTGAGGTTAAACCAGAGCAGATGCTCGTCGACATGTATTTTCTTAGTGAATTCCCTCGATCTGCCTGCGTGAGTTTCACCGTCTGATATGAGATCATTATATCACTTCTTTTTGACCACCAGACTCCATTCATATTCTGCTCGTTTTTCGTTTATATATCGTAACTTAGTCTGCCATTGTTTCTTGTGACCATGTTGGCTTTAAAACTGGGAAATTGGGTGGATTTTAAGATTTATTCAGTACAGTTGTTGGTCACTTTACATAGTTTTTTATTTCTGTTTTTCCAAAGAGATTTTGTCAGCATTTACAAGCTGGTTCTGAGCGCTAAGGGAACTCTGCCATCATTTGGTTTATTCAGCTCACTGTGAGACGACATGATCTTGAATAACGTTATTTGAAGAGCCGTGATGCAAAATTACCACCAGACTCCAGTCATATTCTGCTCATTGTTTCCTTACATATCATGAGTTAGTCTATAGTATTATGTCTTTTAACTTGTAGGCTGTAAAACTGTGGAAATTGGGTGATTTTTAGAATTAACTCGGCACACGTTTGTCTAACCCTTTTATTTATATATATATATATATATATATATATATATATATATATATACAGTATATGTATACAGTATATATATATACTGTATATATATATATGTATTCGGCTCACTGTGAGAACAGGTAGACGTTTTCAAAAATGCGGTTTAAAGAACCAGAAAGCAAAACTAGCACCAGACTCCATCTAAGAATTTGGCATTTTTTGTTTCTGTTAGTGAAACCAGTTCATTTATAGATAACAGAGCAACATCTGGAGTCATATACTAATAACTCATCGGCTTCTTGTAAATTGTGCAATTTGCTATAAAGAGAATTGTGTTTGCATCTCTTTACGGAGACAAACTTAAATATATATTTTTGTAATATTTAACCCCGGAGGATGCAGGTTTATTCTCTGCTCTCTCAGATGCTTTGTTCAGGAGTTTTTTGATAGCTCTCTCTGTGTTTGCAGCCTCGTTAACAAAGAGCCACTAATCTGCTAATAACACACAGCACAGATGTGTTTATCAGTCCGCCGTGTGCTTTACATTGAATGACCCTGCTGGTGGATGTTAAGTGGAGATCAGAAACATGGCAGCGGGGATTCTTTTTAGCACGAGGTGGTTTTAATGAGAAGGTCTTTGTATGCAGAATGAGCTCTTGTGCGTTACTTTTGTGGTCCTCGTCCACCTGAGGGAGGACTGACGGTGTAGTTCGGGTTCTGGGGCATTTACTGAAACATGTTTTATTTGTTTACTCTGCATTATGGGAAGTGTAGGATCCAGTGTTTTTAGAAGCTCGACACACGCTACAAAAAAAACCCATCTGCTTCAATTATAATCCATATTCTTTTATTAACCCCTCTTCTGAGTACCCCACCTCTATGAAAGTGCAACACTAAGTCACCCTTTAAGGTTGCTATTAAACTGAAGTCAGTTATTTTGGGGATTTGGAACAGTTTGAAATGACAAAACATATCTGATTTTCATGCTAAAGTGAAAGGAAATCAATGGCTGCCTGAAGTTGAATGCTGTTCTGTAAAGTAAAGGGACGTTAATGTGCCACTATATGTTCAGGTTCTTGTGCACCTGGGTCTCTCCCTGGAGGAAAGACACAACTAAAATAATCTTTAGGCTTAAAAAAAACTGTTGACTAACAGAAAGCAACAACATCCACCATTTCTTTTTTCCTGAAAATGATTCAGAATCATAAATAAAAGGATGCCCCGATATTTGTACACCTTGTGTAGCGGGAAAGCTTTAATAATCTCCATAAAACATTTCGGGCAGCGTTTGGTGATGGGTGGCCCGCCCCTTTGGCTTAAAGCAATTAATTCAGCTTTTCTGACATCAAACTCTCGGCTCAGCTCGACAGCTTGGAGCTCAAATAAGAAAAATAAAAAAGGCAAGTTCTCCTGGGAACAGAGTAAAGATGGCAGGCTCCTTTTTCTCCACACTGTTTGCTCAGTGGCTCTGAGAGCAATCTCCCCCCCCCCCCTACCTCCCTCCTCTATGGCTGAATGAAATGCGAGGGCACAAACAATGTGCCGGAGCAGAGAAAGGGCCGGCGGGGGAATGAACAGTTTGGAGTATTTGCTCAGTGGAGGAGCAGCCACAAAGGCAGAGCCAAGGCGTTCCCATGAATCAAGGCGCCGTCTCAGGCGTCCCCTTTTTTGTTGTGGCGGGTCTGCGTCGCCAGCTATTAGACAACACACTACATATAACTGGTTTCATGCCATTTAGAGCCTTTTCTCTGTGAACTGTACCGTCAGGTGACCGGCTCTGACTTGTTTTATTTGGCTTTCGCTCTGACGTAGAGGCGGTCGGCTTGAGTTTAGCGGCCGCACGTGGCGCCTTCGGGCTAAATGTTCAGCCCGATATCCATCGAAAGGGGGTTTCCAACCACTTCAAACGTGGGAGAGTGAAGATGACATTCGGGCCAATAACTCTGACGTTTAGCAGTAGTTGACCGTTGCCCCGCCAAATTTTTATCCCCACTACAAAAAAAAAAGACACCCAGACCCGGAGCTCTCTGGGTGGCCGGGCTGGAGGTCTGAAAGGCACCCAGATTGACGCTTAAGCTCTTTTCACCTTAAGAAAGCGTCATTGTACATCTCCATGAATGGAAAACTGCTGTTTATCTAAGATGGACCCGATCTTTTTCTTCTTCTTCTTTTTTCTTTTTTGAAGTATCTGCAGTTTCAAAGACGCCCCACTGCCGTGAGACCTCAAATTCATATATTCTTACATCGAGATCAAAAGACGAAGATCTTTAAAGTTGGACAAGTCACCTGATTTAAAAGATACTTAAGAGGTTAGAAATGAATAAGATATCCTTGTTTCTTTGACTGTGTATTAATTCTTTAAATACATTTTTGGCCTAAAGTCTTCTTTGTCTCAGCTTCTCAGATCATCTCACAACGTTCTCAGCAGCATTTAGTTACTCGATTCTGACAACCTTTAAAGCTGCACTAATCAATATTTTCATATCGATAATGGATCAAATGAGTATGTGTAGAGGGAAACATGTCCCTCTCAGTTATCACCAGACTGTTGTTCACCCTCAGCTCTGAGCAGTCTAGCATCTCTCACCTCTTTGTTTTGGTTTTATAGCTCACAACTTTACTGTTGTGGTTCAGTCTCACGGCTCTCGTTTTAAGCCGCTGCAGGCGGATGTTTTACCCTGAACACTATCTAACTAGCAGCAAACAGCAGACATAAACAGTTACAGACCAGCTGGTGAACGTAGTGGAGCATTTAGCAGCTAAAGAGACAGATATTTCTCTCGGGGGGGGGGGGGGGGCGTGGAGCCCAAAAACTGAGCTGAAAGAGAGAGAATATTGGACTTAACTCATCACAAACACAAAGTCTTCTAATGAATCATCATGCTGCTCTGCATCTTCTCATGTCACTTCATACTTCTACTCCACCACATCTCTAATTATTTTAAAGCTTCAGTTAGTTTTAAACAAAAAAAAACTATAGAAATGTACAAGTACAGCAGAAATTATTATTAATCCATTGACAAAATTAATCAGAAACTATTTTAAGGGTTTAAGTCATTTTTCCTGTAAAAACCATTTGTCATGGATAAGATAAGATAAAATAAGATAATCCTTTATTAGTCTCACAGCTGGGACAATTGCAGAATTATAGCAACAAGAGACATCAGTAGAAAAAAAAAAACAAATACAATAAATAATGAAAGAGTAAAGGTATAATAAATAAGTAAACCATAAAAGAATACAATATAATCCGATTGAGTGGTTGGATACACACTATTGCACATATGAGGTAGGAAATATGAAGTGTTGTTATTGCACATTCATTGATATTGATACTGATATTGCACATAAATTAATAAAAAAGTAATTTGCCGGGGGGGTTTTATGGTATGTGCCGTCTATTGGGAGGAGTGTTGGATGTGCAGGCTGACAGCGGCAGGAAGGAAGAACCTGCGGTGTCCTTTTGGTTTTCCCTGAGTTCATCTGGAGGCGGCTGCGCTGGCAGAAGCTCATAAAGTCCTGGATTAGTTCTCTGTCTTCCCCGTGATGAGGCCGACGATTGCAGAGTCGTCAGAAAACTTTTTGCAGTTGGCAGTTAGCAGAGTTGTGTTTGGTGGGCGAGGTGTAAAAAGTCAAGAGGAACAGAGCCAGAAAGGCTCTTGTGCTGCAGATAACCAAAATAATGACTTAATATCTCAAAATAATGACTTAATATCTCAATATAATGATTTAGTTTCTCAAAATAATGACTCAATATCTCAAAATAATGACTTAATATCTCAAAATAATGACTTAATATCTCAAAATAATGATTTAGTTTCTCAAAATAATGACTCAATATCTCAAAATAATGACTTAATATCTCAAAATAATGACTTAGTATCTGAAAATAATGACTTAATATCTCAAAATAATGACTTAATATCTCAAAATAATAACTTAATATCTCATAATAATGACTTAATATCTCAAAATAATGACTTAATATCTCAAAATAATAACTTAATATCTCAAAATAATGATTTAATATCTCAAAATAATGACTTAATATCTCAAAATAATGACTTAATATCTCAAAATAATGACTTAATATCTCAAAATAATAACTTAATATCTCAAAATATTGACTTAATATCTCAAAATAATGATTTAGTTTCTCAAAATAATGACTTAATATCTCAAAATAATGACTTAATATCTCAAAATAATGACTTAATATCTCTGCAATATTTTTTTCATCACATTGCAGAAACAGGCATCCATAACGTAGAGTGAAATCCCAGAATAGATGAATGAATGAAACCACCATCGCCATGAAAGCTTCTGGTTCTTGACTCGTGGCCTCGTGTCACTCGTGAAGCCGACACAAAACATGGCAGATCCTCGTCGTCCATGTTGAGCCGCAGAACAAAGCAGAGCAGAGATGATGATTAACTGTATTCAAAAAAAGAAAACCCTGCTGCCTTTCTGCAGAGCGACGCAGCCTTGGTGTTATCTGGCTGCTGCCGCTCACTCTGCCCAGCCCGAGGGAAAGCTGCTGAGCAAACACAGGTGGCTGGAAGTCAGGGACAACACACACACACACACACACACACACACACACACACACACACACACACACACACACACACACGCAGGCACACAAAACACACACTTCCTGGAGACTAGGGGACGATTGATGTTGGACTTTGAAGGGCAAGGGTGCTATCAAACTTTAATTTGATGGGAAACGCAATTAACAGGGATAAACTGTCGCTATTATCAAGTTGTTTGGACACTTATCTTTTTATTTATTTTTCTGAAACTGTGAGGTGTCACATTTCCAAGATTTCTTCCTCAAAATGCTATCATTTTAAACCTTTAAATGTTTGGACAGCCCCTCACTCTAGAAAACCAAAAGGGCCAATAAACACCTATATTTTCTCCCGATTTACCTTAAAAGCGTCAATTTTCACAGCGTTTTTGACCAACAATACGCGCTTTTTAAGCTCTCAAAAACACTGTTTTTTTACCGGCGATTTTTCGTTATGGTAATGAGCCCTTCCTTCTGTTTTGCATAGCCAGTAAGCCTAAAGTTTCTGTAACCAATCGGTCAAGACTAAAAACCAGACCAAAGCAGAATGCTGCAGTGTTGTTGTGGAGCCACTTTGTATACATTTCTAAATAAGTCTGGGAACCACTTTGTGTATTCATTTGATGTGGTTTGATCTAGTTTGGTCTGGATCAATACTCACATTTATCATACTGTTGAATTCCCACTGTCCGATGAGACAATCTGACAATGTGTTGCCTGATTGTATTACCGGTAGGGAACTGTAGGCACAAGTGAATTAAGAAACTACAGCATAGCAAGTAAGACAAAGATTAGAAGTGATTTAAAAAGAAAAATGCTTTGGAAACACAGGTGAGCTTGAGCCAGGCGGCAACCTCTGGTTCTGCCGAGTGAAGCCGATGCGGAAGTGTCTTAAAACCTGCATTCTCTCTAGTGTCCACCAGGGGGCGACTCCTCTGGTTGTATAGAAGTCTATGAGAAAATGACTCTACTTCTCTCTTGATTTATTACCTCAGTAAACATTGTAAACATGAGTTTATGGTCTCAATCTCTAGTTTCAAGTCTTCTTCAATACAGCATGATGTTCATTTAGTACATTATGGTCCATTTAGAGTCAAACAGACCATAAAGCAGGGGATGCTTTAGGGCGGGGCTACACAGTGATTGACAGGTCTCTACCAGAGACATATACGGCGTCTCTACGTCACTCCTCCTCAGTCCAGATATGGTCACTTCCTGTTCACTGGTTGGGAAAAAACAACATGGCGACGGCCGTAATCCAAGATGGCGACGGCGAAATCGCCGAACTCCAGGCTTCAAAACTTCAGTCCACAAACCAATGGGTGATGTCATAGCTTGGGCTTTCGGGCTATGCAAAACAGAAGTAGAGGCTCATCGCCATCAGGAAAAGTAGAGCGGTGTAAGAAGCGGCTTCTTTCTTCGTCAAAAGTGGCGTTTTTTTTTACATAAGTCGGGTGAAAATAGAGGTGTTTAATGTCACTTTCAGCTTTCCACATCACAAACACCGAGAAAGTAACTTCTTAGTGTGTCATTTTCCCAGCAGCGGCTTGCTCAAAGGCACATCAGGAGCAGTTATGTAGGAAGGTGACGGTGTTATTGACTAATTTCCATTCAAATTTCCTGCCTTCTGATTTCCCTCCAAACCACATGACCCGTCACCTCGACCTCAGACAGACGTCCTTCAGTGAAACAAATGAAAACAGTCCCGACACGTCTGACTGCTGTTTATTTATTTATTTTTTCACCCCCATCATTAGCGTTTTTTAGTTTTTCCCTTTTTTCTGGATGATTTTCAACAGGAAAACCAAAATGGAGGGTCTGATAAAGCCGAGCGCAAATATGCGGAAGGTGGTCGATGGCATGTGGAGGTTTACTCAGTGTACACATGCTCTGACAGCAGCAGGAGAGGCTCTGCAGAGGAAGAGGAGGTCTGAGGAGGAAGGCAGGCAAAAGGACAAACAGAGAGTCAGAAACACAGACTGAAGACCGTACGTATAGTTACAGCTCTTGATTTAGTTACGGATCCCAACAGTGCCACAAATACTTTACACTCAGATCACTGCTCATGCTTGAAAAATGTAAATGCTAAAGGATAGCAGTTTAATAAATAAATAGTTTCCATTGTAGTAATAAGAATATTTTTATATTTATATATATACTTTTCCAAATGTACAGTATGATACACAGGTGATTAAAACAAGATTAAAATAATAAATATACATACACATATACATATATAATCAACACAGTCTCATGACAGTTGGTCAAATAGTCAGAAAATGTAATCTGTTGGTTTTGTGCTGAGCGACACAAATAGTACATTTTTTTTAATGTCGCTCAGCACAACATCTTTTTTTGTTAGTCGGGACGACATTACGCTACAAAACAAAAGTATTATTTAGGCAACAAAACCAGTTATAGGTTTAGGAAAACTGTCACGAACTTGTCACATCCACAACATATAACTGTTCATACGAGATGACGTTTTCCTACTAAAGTCCTAAACGTGACCATTGTTGCTCGTTACATGAATACAGTCTTTTCAAAATAAACTTCCGTCTTCATGGGAATCAACTTAGTTAGGTTTAATAAAAGATGGTGGCAATTTTAATTTGTTTTCAAAACGGTTTCAGCTTGTCAGACTGGACTTTAAGCATTTTGATGCTATCCTGATTAAATACATGTATCACAGTTTTAGTTTTAGTTTCTTTGCACAATAAAAAATACAAACACATAACAGAGATAAATAATATCACAGTGCAGGAAGAGGAACAAAACCCGCCGGGTTTATTTGAAGCCTCCCCCTAAATAATGTTAGAATTTCACAAGAGTATAGAGAACACAAAATTAATATACAAGAGATATGACTACGTAATATTGATGACAAAGTATTTTAACAAGATATGATATATAATAAGAACAATAACTACATATTAACTAAAACAAAAAAAGATGCCTTGTTGACGGTTCTGTCGTTCAATAGAAGCTGATACTAAAAATGTAAACTAAATGTGGACATAGTCCACGCTCTTTGGTCAGTGGATAACTTTTAAATATTGCAAATGACTAACGTTAGCGGAGGAAACACAGTGAGCCGTTAAATGATCACCAATCCTCAGCTGCCATCGGGTTCAGGTTTGAGCTGAAAGTGTGCACATTGACATGAGCACAGTTGGCATGTGTTTGCCGTTAGCATGGTGACATTAGCATGCAACGTTTAGCAGGTAAGCTTATTAGCATGCTAAAGACTGATATGAAGTGAATGAATGAAGTTAACAATCGTCAAATATTTGGCAAGTTACCATTCATCTCAGAGTGCAGGACAGGAATTTGGTCTTTAGGTTTTGGAGGTACAGCGGGATTCAAGTGAGTGTTGGGGATCACCAAAGTCTAATGGATTCATCCAACGAGGACAATGAACGTCTGCACAAAATGTCACAGTGATTTATTTAAGGTTTCTTGAGATATTTGAGCCTGAACCAAAGGGGTCTACAGACATAATGGCTGTGTGGCTCTAAATGTCAATGGAGGTGGAAGAAAAGCTGGTGTGTGAAAGACAAAAGATTGTGATCGGATTGACCGAAAGAATGAAATAACAGTGCAAGTGGAAATTACATTTTTTTAAAGCATCAGTTACCTTTTAGAATTTTCATATAACTGATGGAAAACACAAACCAACTTAAGGAAATTAGCTTACTATTTGGCATTATCGAGATGCAGATATCTGTCAGATTACTGTATGAGATATATGTGAAAAAAGCCCCCCTTTTATCTCTTGGAGGCTTTGAACTGTAGGAATAATAGTGCATGCAAAGCTGAAGTTAGGACATCCCTCATATGTATGCATGTGTGTGTGTATGTGTGGTAAACGCTCCTTGTCCAAACACGGCATCGCTGGCTAAGCTCTGACCTCGAGTCGCTCGGCATGCAGCCCTCCCTCAGAAAAACGCCATTATTATTCATAACGGGCTGATTGCTTTCGTGAGCAAACAGAGACGCTCAGCGAGGCGGCGAGTGACTGAAGAACCGCTCACACCTCCGACGCCGATCTGTGCCTTTTGTTCTTGCAGAATCAGGCTTCATTTTGCCTTTTTTTTAACATCGACCATTACATTTCTCTATATATTCTGCATCTTTCTTGTTCCAGTTCCTCATTGAAGCTACGTGATGTTTACATTGAGTGAAATATGTTTTGATCCAGACTGAAATATCTCAACAACTGTCGGATGGATTACTGTGAGGTTTTTGTTCAGACATTCACGTTCCCCAGAGGATGAACCCCTCAGACTTTGATGATTGTCTGACTTTTCCTCTAGCGCCACTATGAGGTTGACATTTACAGTTTTGAGTGAAATGTCTTGGGAGCTATTGGATGGATTGACATGTTATTCAGTACAAACGTTCATGTTCCCCTGAGGATGAACCGTAACAACTTTGGTGACATTTCATCACTTTTATGATGAAATAACATCAACATTCCCATTAGCCTCAGCTCTACTGTGTTTAGTGCTAATTAACACTAGCATAAGAGCTAACCTACTATATTAATATCAGCTTCTTGCATAGTTATTGATATCAGCGTATATATGTTGGCCAATAAGTAACAATAAACTTGAAAAAATTAGAAGTGCCAAACTAGTCTTGAGGTCTTTTAGAAACTGTCTGCATTACAGAATCTGTCCTCTAGAGAGCGCTGACAAGTAGATTATTACGTTGTAAAATATTCTAATATAAAAAACAACAACTACAAACCCTAACTAATGATGAAGGAGGTCAAGAAAGAAAGAAATTTAATATTTTTTTGCGTGTAGTGAGCCGTAGTGGGAGACATCCGATGCAACGTATCCGATGCAACGTATCATCATACAACGGTTCGTATGATATCTTATGAAAAAGATTTTTGTGCGTTTTCCTACAAAAGTCCAGCAACACATTTTACGCTAGTTACATAATGTGGTATTTTACAATATATACTTCTGTCTTCACAGGAAACAACTTAGTTAGTTTTAGGCAACAAAACTACTTAGTAAAGTTTAGGGAAAGATCGTGATTTGGTCTAAAATAACTGCAGAAGCTGTGCTACTTAAGTGCAGAAGTTATGTAACAAATAAATTAAAGTTAACTTATCGTCTCACAAAATCATTGTGTATGTTATCTACGTAATCATGAACGAGGAAGTATAAAGACCTCAAAAAGCCATTATTGGTCTGGAGGGAGTGGAGGTGGACGGGTCCAACAAACAACGATATTTCAGTCAGGAGACCGTTTGCTCCCCGTGTGAAACAAGAAGTCAACGTTGATTTATTTGTCACGTAACTTCAGGACTTCAGTAAAGGCACTTCGGTATTTTACGATCTTTTCCTAAACCTAACTAAGTATTTCACCATCTTTTCCTGAATTACTTTTGTACTATTACTTAAGTAAAAGAAAAATAATGCAGGATTCCTTGTAAAAGTATAACACTTTCTGCTAAATTAGTACTTTTATTTTTGGTACTTTCAGTATATTTTGATGCTGAAACTTTTGTACTTTTACTAAAGTAACATTTTGAATGCAGAACCACATCTTGTAACGGAGTATTCCTACACTACAGTATTGCTACTTCTACTTAAGTAAAAGATCTGAGTACTTCTTTCTTCTATCTAAAACTTCTGTCACCAGAAATGTTTAATATTCAACATGAGCTGGTGAAGTATGTGTTTGATCCTGAGTGTGAAGTTAATGAACAACCTGTCGTGTCTGTAGACCTTATTTTCTCTGAAAGCTTCACAGACGGCTCATGAAAACCGGCTCAGCGTCCCTTCAGCTCTCCTTCCAACCGTCAGATGCTCAGCTTGTTAATTCTGCTTCGTGACAACACAAAGTGTCCCTCCCCAGTAAAAGGTTGGTGTTTTATGATTTATGAGCGTCAGACTGAGCGGTTGGGAGGCGTGGCGTCTTAAAACAAACTGACCCGAAGGGTTCAGGTCAACTTCCTGTGTTGTGGTGTCAGCTGGTGATGACAGCTCCAATCGCCTCTAAACGTAATGACCCCAACACACAAAATATCTTAGATAATTATATATTAGTCTGGTGTTTACATAAGACTTTGCTGCTTCTAATCTCACCACTGTCACTTTTGTCTCTATTGTTGTATAGTTTCGATTTTAAGTTCTATTCATATTTTAGGTCAATGTACCTCTTTTATCTGCACTTACTTCTGTCCTTGTGCTGCTACAACAGCCGAATGTATCGTATATATTATGCACAAAAATGTAAACGTAAATAAGCCAGTTAAAAGCTGAAAGACATGAGCTGTTTTTGTTTTTTTGCAGCGTGTGCGTCTGCAGGATTTTAAGCCTTTAGCTGAAAATAATATTAATTGGTTTATGAACATTGTGAAGCTGTTTGACAGAAACTTACTAAATACTATTTGAATATTATTAGAATATTATCGACTCCCCAAACAGGTGGGAATACACCGCCGGAGAGAAGTTGATTTTTATTCTGTAAAATGTTCCACTCAGTCTTTGTCCAAGTTTCAATAATCAAATCCAAAGGATCTCCTTAAGACTTAAGAAATAAGTACTTTTTAAAAGCTTTTTAAAAATGTTAATCTAAAAGATACAGAACCAGTATCACAGTATCAAAATCGCATTCATTGGTTATTGATCCATGTGGCAGCACAGACAACAAACATGCATAAACTCTATTGTAATATAATAAGATAATATATTACAGACTTCCAACACAGGGCTGGAGGACCCATGAAGTTTGTTGACAAAACACAAACAGCATGAAAATATGAATAAATAGGAAATTAAATACTATTTCTTCTCACCTTTGGTGCATTATCAAACATATTTTCAAACTAAAAAGTGCTTGTTCTGCCAGCTCCCATCATAATCATGCAACAAAGTTGGCCAGCCTGTTACACCCGTTAAGTCTTTAGGATTCATCCTCTGGGGTTCATGAACATGCAAAATGTTGTGCCAATCGATCAAGTAAATGTTCAGATTTATCACATGATAAGTAAAAGGTTTGACCTGCTGGTGGCGCTAGAGGGAAAAGTCAGGGAATCACCACAGTCTATAGGATTCATCCACTGGGGAACATGAATGTCTCTGCAAAATGTTGTGCCAATCAATCGAGTACATTTTGAGATATTTCACATGATGAGTGAAAGGTTTGACCTGCTGGTGGCACGGAGGAAATGTCAGGGGATCACCAGAGTGCATAAGATGTATCCTCTGGGGAACATGAACGTCTGTGCAAAATGTTGTGCCAATCAATCAAGTACATTTTTTGATATTTCATATGATAAGTAAAAGGTTTCACCTGGTTTAACCACCAGAGTTAAAAAGATGCATCCTCTGGAGAACATGAACGTCTGAACAAACTTTCATGGCAATCTGCTGAATAGCTGTTGAGATGTTTTTAATTAAATTGCAACCTGGACTGTTTTTTTTATCAGATAACAAAATTTAGCTTATCAGGGATTTAGATTCCATTTTGTTCCAGCGGATTAAAGAAAAGTCCACAACTGTGTGAAATAATTATGTTTTTTTATCAATGAAAAGATTCACGTCTACTTCAAAGGGAAACGATCATTTATTTAACGATACCTGGGGACTGAGTGAAATCCTATACGATAAAACCTCGACACAAAACTAAATCAATAGAAATGTATTGATGCCGGAATTATCTTCAGCACTGCAGCCGCATGTTTGTGTTCATCGTTGACTAATCTCCAGATTATTTTCTTGATTGATTGATTGATTGATTAATCGTTTATTCCACAAGATGGTGGAGAAGTCGAAGAGTGCGTTGAGGAATTCTTCTTCTTTTCTCTTTTTTATATCATTATAAACTTAATAAATGTGAGTTTTGGATTGTTGGTCGACAAAACAAACAATAAGAGACGTCAGCTTTTGCTCTGAGTCAGCCGAATGTAACTTAGTATTCATGTATATTTAAGTACTGTACTTAAGTACAACTCGGAGGTACTTAAGTATTTCCTATTTATGTTAATAACCTTTTGCTTAAGAAATATGGTACTTTATACTTCACTATATGTCTGACACTTATCGTTTTTTTAATATGCTTTTATGATATGATGCAGTACTATACTTCTAATGTATAATATACAAATCTAAAACTGGCTCCACTTAACATTAAAATGCTCTTACAGAATATTCTGTAATAATATATTTCTGCAAAATAGGTACTTTTAATACTTTAAGTTGCTCATAATACTTCTGTACTGATGCATGATTTTACTTGTAATAGAGTATTTTTTTTTCACTGTAGTAAGTATGAGTACTTCTTCCACATCTGCACTTATAGACTAAACCATTAATCAACATAATAATCTATTAAAAAGAGTCGCAGCCCTATATAGCCAGTTTGTATATTAGGGGGCTGGATCAAAGAACTTTTTGGCAATTTTTTAATTTTTTTTAAATATCTTTGCTAATTCGTTGTCTGACAAAATAGTTGCCGGTTGTTTTCTGTCGATCAACGAATTGTTTGTATATCAAATATCAAAACAGACTAATGTTGTACTTTTGTAGTTTTTATTTGAATTTATTATATTTAACTGATATTTATTATGTCATGCGTTGCTATCGTTCCCTTTATATTTGTAAGAAATACTAAAACTATAAATATAAAGAAGAGAATCATACAGAAAAGAGGCTCCAGAGTGTTTTCTTTTGTCGCAGTTTGAAGTGACTGACGCTGATAAATGTCCTTCCTGACCCGTGAAGTCTGTTATCATGCTGTTAAACATCACTTATGTTGGATGTTAATGTGATTTAAGAGCAGAACATTTCACCTCCTCACTGGCTCATTTGTTCTCTCGTTGTTATCTGATGATGATGTCATCTCTCTGTGACCCTGCAGCTGATGATTAAACCACTTAATGTGGATATTTATATCAACGTTTAGACCTTAGTGCTGAAGATGCAGCAGCATGGCAATCAAACTAAATGTGACTTTAAAAAATAAATTTCAATAGAGACATTCATTGAGGTTTAGATTAAATTAAATAAAACATAAAAAGACTGTTTTCATATAAAGATTTTGTTTTTATCTGTTGCACAAATACAAACACACAAATGACTGATGAAAAATCCTGCAATTTAAGGGCCTTTTCTCACATTCACAAATGTACAAATCCAGCGTGTTGTTACTGTTTCAGGAGTTCATTATGGGCCTGGTGTACACGCCGCGGTAGTAGTTGGAGTCGGTGTGAGCGGGATCCAGGCCGCTTTTGGCCGCCACCAGCGCCCCGGACACCGGGCAGCCGTAGCCTCCGTACTGCACCACGGGCTCCAGTCTGTGGTGCTGCGGCTCGGACATGAGGTTGTTGATGGAGAACGGGTGGTTGAAGGAGTAGTGGGGGTGGTAGTGGTCCGGCTTCAGGTGCGCGGCCTCGTGCAGCAGCAGCGGGTGGTGAGGGTGGTGGTGGTGGTGGTGGTGGTGGTGGGGGGGTTGGGAGAATAGGTGCTGGGTGTGCGCAAGCGGGGAGGGCACGCGCACGGGGCTGGAGGGTAACAGTTCGCCCCGGTGCGCTTTGAGGTCGGCCCCGGTGCCTTTTGCCTCTGAGGACGGAGAGGAGGCGGAGGAGGAGTGCGGGGAGTCGGACCGGGTGCTTGTGGTGGTGACCGAGCCGCCCTCCGAGCCCGACTTCCCCGCCGCCTCCTTCTCACCTGCGCCGGACATTCTCCCGGACTTGAAGCGCTTCTGCCGCCGCAGGTAGCAGCCGTTCTCGAACATGTTCCCGGAGTCCGGGTGCAGCGCCCAGAAGGAGCCCTTCCCCGGTTTGTCCGGTAAGCGGGGCACCTTGATGAAGCAGTCGTTAAAGGAGAGCGAGTGTCGGATGGAGTTCTGCCACCGCTGCTGGTTCTGCCGGTAGAACGGGAACAGGTCCGTGATCCACTGGTAGAGCTCGTTCAACGTGAGCATCTTGCTGCCGGCCTGCTGGATGGCCATGGTGATCAGGGAGATGTACGAGTACGGCGGCTTGGCGTGCGTGTAGCTCCGCCGGTACGGTTTGGGCTCCCGGGATCTGATGCCGCAGGCCTGCCCGTACACCGGGCTCATCACCGGCACGCTCCCGTACGGCGGCGGCGGGCTCATGGAGCTCATGCTGCCGCCCAGGCCTGTCATCCCGACACCGGCCTGCACCATCGACCCGGGGCTCTGTGACACCCCGGCGGGCATCGACGAGTGGTTGACCCCTACCGGGTTCACGTAATGCGCGTTCATGTGGCCGGTGCCGGTCATGCCGGGCGCGCTCATGTAGCTGCTCATTGAGTTCATGGACAAACCGGAGTTCATGTTTCCCGCTGAGGTGTAACACTGAAACACAGAGAAACAAGTTATTACAAGTCTATTCATGTTTATTTATACTATATATATGTGTGTATAACAATTATGTAATACTAGTAGTAGACATTCATTTATAAAACAGGCTTAATTTTATTTCAATTTAGAAAAATGCTGTTGCATAAATTACAAAAAAGTTTGAAAAGCATTTTTCTCTTCACTCTTATAAATAACATTTCACCTTTCAACTGGGCTGCTTACGAGTATGTTCGTTATCGATTAATCTGATGATTATTCGATAGTTTGGTCTAAAAACATCTGGAAACTGTGAAGGCCTATAATCTCATTATAATGTCCCAAAACCAACTGATGATTTGTTTTGTCCAACACCTAAAGAAAAATGTGTTTCTTATTTTATATGACAAAGAAAAACAGCAAATGTGTCATTTAAGAAGCTGTAACTTTAAGTATTGTTTGTTGTTCAGAATACAATAGAAATGGACTAATCAATATATCTGTATCTCTATAATATTATACACAACCATAAGGGAGTTATTTTTTATAACCATATCTTAAGTGTTGCTTGATCATCACCACGACTCATAATGTATTAGTTTAATTGAACGCTTTTTAAATTCAGGACACTTGGATCCATAATCTATATTGTTGTTATTACCTTACACCTTCATTACAGCTCCATTTCTATATTATATTGTATAATATTGATACCAACAATGAGGCCACAATTATCAGAGTTATTACAGATGACTGAAGCAGAGCGATGCATGATTTTAGGAGTGGAAGTCCTCCAAACCTCCCCTCTATTTCCTGCAGGTTTTATTTAAATTGAGTATTTATTTCAAGGAGTTTCTCTTGACATTAACTGAACTCGAACTAAGATTGTAACTTTCCCCTGATTATTTTACAATAAATTATATTTCTCCCCAGGAAACCTGGGGAATTATAGAGCTGTAATCTTTTCATCTCTCAATGCGAAGGTCAGAATGCTGTTTAACAGCTCTTAAGCTTCATAAATACTCAAATCAGTGTCGATAGAACCACTTAACTCCCAGAAAAAGGAGACTTGACCTCAGTGTCTACGGCCTTCAACAGAATTATTATTATTATTATTATTAGGAATTAATAAATGACGTTGAGAGGTCCTCCACATTGATCATGATGCTCTCTGATTTTCTTTCTTTTTTGTCAATAGTTTGACAAATATCTTTGCTCTCCACTATAATGATGATAAAATAGAACTTATATTGAGGGCCGGAGTCAATAACAGCCATTTAAAAACACTTTACAGTCTTTACATATTACACATTGGTGAGACATATAATCTTTATTTTAACCTTTACAAAAAGTGAAAAGGTGAGATTTCCCTTTAAGTGTTTCTGAACAAACAAAGTCTCATTTTACTGATATCTGTGATTCACTGTCACCCTGCACCCAATCAGAAGAATTACCTCAAGAATAACAAATATTTAAATTTAAATTGAACAATTTCTTTAAAGAAGGGAAATAACTAATATAGGCTTAGATGCAAACTTTAATCAAACGTATAAAATAACAGCTTTGATTTTTCTCATTTTGTTGCAAAATTCACATCGAAAAAGAAGTCAATGGAACTCAAATCAAATCTCTCATTTGAATGCACTGCAGAAATAAAAGTTCTGCAGTGAAGTAATCACGTGATTGATGCACCAATAAGACAAATACTGACATCCAATAGGTGTATTATAATTGCAAACTTTAGATGAAAAATATTCCCATGTATTTGTGTGGAGAATGTAGTATGATATGATATAAGTAAAACAGGCCTATATCATGTATACATATATTATATATATATATATATATATATATATATATATATTTATTTATTGTTGGTCAAACCCCTATAATGTTTATTTAGATGTTTATCTATTTAAGATATGTAATTACAGTTAATATTCTCTCCTAATAATAATCTAGTGATCTAATAATCAGCGGGGTTCAGCTCTGATGAACGCCGGTGTAAAGTGCACGGACCTCGGTCTCTCCGTAGTAGCCGCTGCCGCTCCAGTCCGCATGCTCGTGTCCCTCCATCTTAACGGCGCTGAGCATCGTGCACGCTCCCAACACTTAATGCATCCAAACGGCCTCACGCGAAGCGGAACAAAAACCCAAAACAAAAACAAACACACGAACCGAAGCCCGTCCTCAGCTGTCCGCCGGTGACGCTTGTCGGTGTCTCCTGGCTGTTCAGAACCGGGTCTGGCTCACACCTGGGCGGAGACTGTCTGTGTGACCGGCTCTCTGCTCAGTAAGGGACTCTGGCACCTGCGCTCGCGCTGCTGCCGCGGAGCCAGCGTCCAATCAGCTGTCTCCGCTCCCCCCCCCTCCTCGAGCTCACACGCACATTCCGATTTGAATATATTCCATCTCGGCACGAGACTCCCGCCCCGTGGCCTCTCAGTAAATGATGTCATTACCTGTCCGATGTGCCCTGAGTACCTGTCCAATTACGCAGGTAACGTGTTACACTAAAGTAACTCATTTACTCAAGTAGCCGCTACTCAAGAGTACTTTTTTATTTTCTATACATCTCAGAGGTTAATATTGTACTTTTTACTGCACTACATTTAATATAAAACTTTAGTTACTTTAGTTACTTCACATTATATAATACTATATATTAATACAAAATATAATCAACTAATAGCTTATGATGTATTATAGGTTAAACTAAAACTTTATTGATCCTGTTGGTAAATTCACAAAACCAGCTGCAACATTAAATCATCAATAATCATAATTCAATAATATATTGTTCTGAAACGAGCCATTCTGCATTATAAGTATGAGTAATATCGAAATCAGGACTTTTACAACAGAGTATTTCTACGCTGTACAACAAGATCTGAGTACTTGCAATGATAACAATGAGAACTATATTATATATAGAACAGTTATTACAGATTGTCGATACATTAAATGGGGTTTGGTTTCATTAAAATCTTAAAGGTTATGACTTTAAAGTTTTTGACTTTGTAAATTGAAAACTAACCCGGCACAAAGTCCATTTAGTAGCACTTCTGGAGCTTTCAGTCATATTTATGTGGTAAAAAGTACTTCTTCGTACTTCAGTTTCCTGCTTTTCCCAGAAATTACAATAATTTGATCTCTGTGTGATAATTGTGGCCATCGGAATGAACCTAAACTCATGAAAACAAACACAAATCACCCCTAAACTTTAAGAGGTCTCATGTTTTATTCATGTTCTGTTTCACAAGAGCTAACAAGCAGAGTGGAGACTGTCTGTGGGATCCTCCTCCTCCTCCTCCTCCTCCTCCTCCTCCTCCTCTGCAGGTTTTTACTGTTTGAGGTCTGTCCGAGTGTGTATTTACCTGGTGATGAATCTGAAAGGACGACAGGACGGTCGGTACACACGACCGAGGTGAAGGAACAAGAGGAGCCGGACCACCATGCTCTCTGCACACACAACCTGTCCTCCCAGTGTGGACGTCAAACAACCCCAAATATTTCACCTTTTGTGGTCCAGCGTAGCTCAGCGGGTCACTGAGGCTGTCGGGCAGCAGGAAGAGGCCTGAAATATCCGTGTGAGGTGGTGTGAAAATCTAGTCTGGCTTGTAATACAAGTTACTGACTGAAGAACAACCGCAGGAATGTTCCTTTTTAAATTTGACTATAAAAAGAGTCGTTTTAAAAGTGTTTTCCCCCAAAAAAATACACAAAACTTGAAGCCTTCCTCAAGTTATACTTACAGGCTATCTACAGGCTACTAGTTACATTCCACCACTGCCAAGAAACTGCATCAATAACTCAACACATGCATCTAATAATAATCCTAATAATATTATAAGATTGTAATATTCTGTGTGTTCAGTAGTCCTGGAGTCAGGACGGTGTTAGCCTAGCTTAGCATAAAGACTGGAAACAGAGGGAAACAGCTGCCTGGCTCCTTGCAGAGTCAAACATATAAATATATACACCAGCGTCTCTAAAGGTCATTAAATAAAACATTGTATTTGGTGTGTTTGACTGGAAAAACATGGTCACTGCTCCCAGCTGTTACTTCCTGTCTTTATGCTAAGCTAAGCTAATTGATAAACATACTCCACAAACCATCAAACTATTCCTTTAAGAAAACCCCATCACACTTTTGCCCTTTTTATTCTTTAAAAAATGACTTAAATGTTTTATTTCAGCTGAATAACCAATAACTTGACTAACCGTCGTGATATCTTGTGTTGGGTACTGTAGTTTTTAAACATGTCATAACAAACATTCAACTGATGGATGTCATGTGTTTGTATAAAGATATCTTTAAAAAGCCACTCGGATGAATTCTTCTTCAACCAAACTTCAGACTGTAATCTGATGAACAATTTGAGTTTCTTAGTTCAGATTTGTGCAGCTGCTGAGAATCCAGAGGGACCAGCAGAGACCAGCAGAGACCTGCAGAGACCAGCAGAGACCATCCACACACTCTATAATCATAACCTGCAGCAGGTGTGCACTCACCTGAGAGAACGCTGAGTCCACATGAAGGAAATTACGTTTACAAACACTCACAAACTGGTTTCTCTCAGAAAAGTCTGCTCATTAATTAGCATTTTATTGTCATGTTGTATTTAATTAATTTAATTGTGCATTTCACCGAAAACTATTTTATATCATGAGAAGTATTTAGACCCTTTACAGCAGTATAAAGTACTACCACACAGTATGACAGTTTGTATGTTGCATGTTAACTCCTTTATATCCTGTTGGTTAGTTTAATCTACAGCAATGCATCATATTCTATAAGATCATTATATAGCGTCTTATTTTAATCATTTGATTTGGCTTCTTTCACTTGATTTTTAAGGATTGTAGCCTCATGAAATGAATAACCCTTTTTCTCACTGATCAATGCTTCTTCTCCTTTATATGCAGACTTCTCTAGGGTGAGAATCTGTGTCTCTTCTTTTAGTTTCTGCAGATAAAAACTGAACTTTCTTCTCATCTGAAACCTCAACAAGAACACACTGACACCTACTGGTGAGTCTATGTAACTACAGCTGGATGAAATCACAATTGTTACAAATAACAATAATTGATTTGCATCTTCTTTAAGGTGTAAGATGAAAGGCTAAAGCCTATGTGGTGTTCAAGTACTTTGTTTAGTTAATAGCTTCAACAAACCCCAATTTTAAACATGCATGTATGAATATATTTGATGGTAAAACCTTTTTCTGATCTTGTAAAAGTTCCATAGATTAATTATTACCCACACCTTTATTTATTTTATATTACAGCACCATGTTTGTACTGAAAAGCAGTAGTGGATACTGCTTATGTAGGATAAAAGTACCTATACTACGATATAAAAATGTGCTTTAGCAAGTAAAGGTTCTGCATTCAAAGCCTTAGTTAATTATCTGCAAAATAGGTAGGAGTCAAATGATTCCTTCTGCATTCAAATGTTCCCTCTCACTTCATCATCTAGTGTATCACAAACATTACACATCACCACTTTGAAATACACCGTTTTCATTCGACAGGAAACGGATGAAAAACTGTAATTTTGTCTCTTTCCAGTTAATCAAACAATGTTGAGAAAATATATATACAATTATTATTCTTATTATTTGTGTGATTATTGATAATAATCATAAAGATAAAAGTTATTATTATTTTTGTTATTCGTAGTAGTTTAATAACAGCAGGATCCCTCAAATTGTAAAAGTCGCAGCTGGTTTAGTTTTTACCAACCGAGCTTCCGTACTGCGGAAGTAGCAGTCATTTCGCTTCTACAAGGACGTCTGCGAACATTTAACGTTATTTTCACAACATTCACTGAGTTACTTTGATCGTAGAGACTCATTCTGTTGTTTGTCTCTCACGTGAATCTAAAGGTGAGTTTATTTAAGAGTAAGAGGACGTAAACATGAAGATAAAGAGAACATTCAGGGTTACACGTGAAGTTAAAACTGACTCCTAATAGTTTATTATCCTGTAACTTAAATTATGATAGAAAACAGATGGATTTTGTGTTATTTCACTGTTTCTCTGAATGCATTTTATATTATTTTATATGTATGTTTACAAATATGATGAACCAGCTAAATGTACTTAGTTTTTAGTTTATTCTGCACAATTCAAACAATAAAATAAAAATAAAGAAACATAACAGAGATTAATAATATCACAGAGCAGGAAGACAACTGGGCTCATTTGAAGCCTCCACCTATATCATATTACAATATTACAGAGAACATAACATGAATATGCATAAAGTGTGTGTGTGTGTGTGTGTGTGTGTGTGTGTGTGTGTGTGTGTGTGTGTGTGTGCGCGCGCGTGCGTGTGCGTGCGTGTGTGTGTGAGAGAGAGTTAGCCTGGGCTTGTGTGTAATTTACTAAAGTATCACCAGTAAAAGTACTCGTTCTGCAGTAACGTTAAAATGTCTTTTCAGACTGAAGTTTAGAGGATAAATGTTTACAACTCATAAACATCTGAAACGTGACAAGAGGTCAAAATACTAAAACACAACTTTGTTTTTTTAAATGTAAAATCTTTATTAATATTTTCATTTAACTTCTAAAGAAGCAAATGAGCTCTCATGCTGTATGAGAATTATTAAAGGTAAATCTATTATTGTCCAACACTGAAATTAGGCCTTCCCTTTAAATGTAACTACAATAACTAATTAATATTTAATGCTACACAAGAGTCACGGTTTGGTTTGATACAGCAGAAAAAAACACAAATTCATAATGATACATGTCTTTTTGTGTATTTTGATAGTGTCAAAAACAGACAAAATTCTGTTACTGTGAACTTTGGCAAACCATTTTTTATTATAATACATTTCAAACACTTCTGTACAGACACTTTACCAAAATGCATCAGGCTATAAAACTGAAACACATCTATTATGATATATAATTATAAAATACAAGTTAACCTCAGTTAAGTTTCAGGGCAGAAACTTGCGCTTGTGAACTTTGGTTCCACATTAATCTACATTTCTTAAATAATGATGCATGCGTGCACAAAATGCAGCAGAAATCATTTTAATATCATTTAATTGCACGCTGTGAATCACTCCATATTTTAATATATGGGTGCTTATTTAGTAATGATTACAATTAGGACTCAGCTGATGATCTGAATCTGGTGATTATTCTTTCTATCAATTTGATATTCTTGGTAAATAAAATGTCAGAAAATTGAGTGAACATACTGCTTCGTTTCACAAACAAGTTTATGTCTTTGTAAATGTGAGCGTACTGAAGAAGGACGACGGTATTATTAGTGTCTTCGGTTACGTTGTTGTTGAAGTGAGATAAAGTAGTGTGTGTGTTTCTCCTCAGATGCCTCCTAAACCTCTGGAACCTCTGGCCAAGAAGCTGATGAAGGGACTGATCGCTCTGGAGCTGCTGGGCGTCTTCGGTGCGTACGGTCTGTTCCACAAGATGAACAGCAGTCAAGGTATCAGATATTGATTATTATTATTATTATTATCAGAGTATTTTACTGGAACGAAGTCTGATCTGTGTTTCTGAAAAAACCCTGTTTTATTTCCACCTCAGATTTCAGGAACACAATGAACAGAAGGTTTCCATCAGTTCTGGAAGGTGAGAAGATATTCATTATTTATATTTATTTTCAACATGTACTACGACTTTCTTCATCACATTATTCGACATGTTATACTATGACTGTTTTCAACATGTTATTCTATGACTTTTCGACATGTTATACTTAGGGATGGGTATCGTTTTTTCCGATACCGGTGCTAAAACGATACTTTTAAAACGATACCGGTGCCTCAACCGATCCTTTTTTATTCAAATTGAACAATATATTAACTGTTTAAAGTATAGTATAAATATAAATAAATACAAAACACTTGGCTTCAAACTACAGCTTCAAACTTTTTAACTTCAAACTATGAACAATATATTAACTAAATACAAAACACACACACACTCTGTACACACACTACAGCTTCAAACTTCAGCAATTCTTTTGCAGAAATATGAGTATATGTATATAAAATACGACCCCTCTCCTAACTTATTTTATTTTACCAGTTGGTGGCGGTAATGCGTCAATTCGTCGTTTGCCAACCGCCACTACACCTCAAAGAAGAAGAAGAAGAAGAAGAAGAAGAAGATTTCGCGTGCCTGTGGATGTTGTGCTTATGTGAGCGCCAGCGCTAAGTACCCCGTTGTAATAATACTATGAGTGAGGAGCGGAGGACCGAGGCTCTCGTTACCTGCTGCCAGGACGGAGTCATCAGAGTAGTGTAAAAAAACTATTTAAATCGGCTCAGGCATCGAAAGGAAGCACCGAAATCTGCGTTGCGTTTCGGTCCGGTAGATACCGGTCGTATAGGAACCGGTGCTATATTGGCACCGCTTTTTGGTACCCAACCCTAGTTATACTGACTTTTTTTGACATGTTATACTATGACTTTTTTCGACATGTTATACTATGACTTTTTTCGACATGTTATACTATGACTTTTTTCGACATGTTATACTATGACTTTTTACGACATGTTATACTATGACTTTTTTCGACATGTTATACTATGACTTTTTGACATGTTCAATTATGACTTTTTTCGACATGTTATACTATGACTTTTTGACATGTTCTATTATGACTTTTTGACATGTTGTACTATGACTTTTTTCGACATGTTATACTATGACTTTTTTCGACATGTTATACTATGACTTTTTTCGACATGTTGTACTATGACATTTTTCGACATGTTATACTATGACTTTTTGACATGTTCTATTATGACTTTTTTCGAGATGCTATACTATGATTTTTTACGACATGTTGTACTATGACTTTTTGACATGTTCTATTATGACTTTTTTCGAGATGCTATACTATGATTTTTTACGACATGTTATACTATGACTTTTTGACATGTTCTATTATGACTTTTTTCGACATGTTATACTATGACTTTTTGACATGTTCTATTATGACTTTTTTTGACGTTATACTATGACTTTTTTTGACATGTTATACTATGACTTTTTTTGACATGCTGTACTATGACTTTTTTCGACATGTTATACTATGACTTTTTTTGACATGTTATACTATGACTTTTTTTGACATGCTGTACTATGACTTTTTTCGACATGTTATACTATGACTTTTTGACATGTTCTATTATGACTTTTTTTGACATGTTATACTATGACTTTTTGACATGTTCTATTATGACTTTTTTTGACATGTTATACTATGACTTTTTACGACATGTTATATTATGACTTTTTTCGACATGTTATACTATGACTTTTTGACATGTTATACTATGACTTTTTGACATGTTATACTATGACTTTTTTTGACATGCTGTACTATGACTTTTTTCGACATGTTATACTATGACTTTTTGACATGTTCTATTATGACTTTTTTTGACATGTTATACTATGACTTTTTTTGACATGCTGTACTATGACTTTTTTCGACATGTTATACTATGACTTTTTGACATGTTCTATTATGACTTTTTTTGACATGTTATACTATGACTTTTTTCGACATGTTCTATTATGACTTTTTTCGACATGTTGTACTATGACTTTTCGACATGTTATACTATGACTTTTTTTGACATGCTGTACTATGACTTTTTTCGACATGTTATACTATGACTTTTTTTGACATGTTATACTATGACTTTTTTCGACATGTTATACTATGACTTTTTGACATGTTCTATTATGACTTTTTTTGACATGTTGTACTATGACTTTTTGACATGTTCTATTATGACTTTTTTTGACATGCTGTACTATGACTTTTTGACATGTTCTATTATGACTTTTTTTGACATGTTGTACTGTGACTTTTTGACATGTTATACTATGACTTTTTGACATGTTATATTATGACTTTTTACGACGTTATACTATGACTTTTTACGACGTTAGACTATGACTTTTTTCGACATGTTATACTATGACTTTTTACGACATGTTATACTATGACTCTTTTCGACATGCTATACTATGACTTTTTTCGACATGTTATACTATGACTTTTTACGACATGTTAGACTATGACTTTTTTCAACATGTTGTACTATGACTTTTTACGACATGTTATATTATGACTTTTTACGACATGTTGTACTATGACTTTTTTCGACATGTTATACTATGACTTTTTACGACATGTTATACTATGACTTTTTTCGACAAGTTATATTATGACTTTTTTCAACATGTTGTACTATGACTTTTTACGACATGTTATACTATGACTTTTTGACATGTTATACTATGACTTTTTACGACATGCTGTACTATGACTTTTTACGACATGTTAGACTATGACTTTTTACGACATGTTAGACTATGACTTTTTTCGACATGTTATACTATGACTTTTTACGACATGTTAGACTATGACTTTTTACGACATGTTAGACTATGACTTTTTTCGACATGTTATATTATGACTTTTTACGACATGTTGTACTATGACTTTTTTCGACATGTTGTACTATGACTTTTTACGACATGCTGTACTATGACTTTTTTCAACATGTTGTACTATGACTTTTTACGACATGTTATACTATGACTTTCTATTTACTATTATGACAAATAACAGGGCGGCATAAAATGGAGAAAAGATTAAAAAAAAGTTTTTAATACGTCATAACTGAAAATATTGGAACTTTTGCATGTAGACTAAAAAACAAAACCATAGACAGAAAACATTAATATTTTTTATTTCTGTTGATGTACATGTCTTCTTACAACATCGGGGCAGTATGAATAAAAGTCTTTGATTTTTAAAACCACTTTCTTCTTGTGTGTTTCCTCCTAGTTTACTACCGGTCCAATGAGTGGGCAGGAGTCCACGGCATCCGAGAGAAAGACCACAACGCGTGGTCGCTCAAACAGGAATGAAGTTGTCAGTTCAAAAATCCACGAACACACGGCAGCTGCTACTTCCTCCTCTTGTTCCCGAACGTCTTGCCTCCGGCCCTGACGTGACCGAAGGTCCTCTTCTTGTTGAACGCGGTCTTCTTCCTGCGCATCGTCTTGGCGTCGCGGTCTTGCATCCAGTCGTCCCGATGCGCTTCCCACTTCAACTGCTTCAGGCCTAGAAAGGACAAAACACAAAGAAGGCACATCAGTGTCTCTGGTTTTATGGATCGAATGGAAGATTACAGCAAGAAGTACTGAAGAGGTGGACCAAACCTGATTCAACCTGTTTCTCTCAGTGGAGAGGTCATTAAACATGGCTGGTATCCAGCAAACTGAATAAAAACCTTCACCGTCTCTTCTTGTTGTTAACACGATGCTCAACACTCGTCACATACACAACAGGTGTGAACAGCCTACCTGCTTTGTCAGTGTTTGCCATCGCGTTCACTCCAATGTTATCAAACTTGGAGCCAGCGTTCTCATCCAACAGGGAGCCAAACTGAAGAAAGGTTTAAAGAAAATGAGTATAGTACATCAAACAAAACCCATTATTGATATGTCTTTCTCCTTTTTATATTCAAGCTCCACTAAGATATTTTATGAATCATTCACAAGACTTTAAACTATTTAAATTCCTAAAACATCTCACCTCTTCAGCGGAAGCAAATATGGCGGCATCTTTCCGTCCTTTCTTCTTCCCCGGTTTCGACTCTATGAGATGAGCAACAATGGTAAATGGCAGAAGTACTTGTAAAGCGGTTTTCTAGTCTTCTGACCACTCAAAGCGCTTTAACCCTTTAACCTACATGTCATCATTCATTCACTGATGGCAGGGTGCCCCTTCATAAAAACAATTCAAAGGGTAAGGAAATAAAAGATTGTATTTTTAGTAGTTTTATTCATTCATTTTATTCATTCATGAAGTATAATAATGTGCTTAGAGCACGTGTTATGAAGTTAATCATAATTCATCTCTAATATCTATTTTACATTCATGTGAAAACATCTCCTTCAAACTACTGGATTTATTGTAGTTCATCGCCAAAACTACATTTTACAGATGACATGTGAACACATCATGATAAAGTTATAATGTACCTTCAGCCAGTACTCATGTTCACTGAGCAGAGCCTGAAGGCATCATGATGTAACTGAGAAATGAGTTGAACGAACCTGAAGACTCGGAGAAGTCGAGCTCGGAGGAGGATTTCCTTTTCATCTTCTTGGTTCGAGGAGTGATGTCTGGAGCTTCCATCTCATCGTCCGACTCTGCAGAAAAACAAACATTTATTTCATTGTTTGAAGCAGGAATGTTTAAATCGTAATCTTCTGTAACACGAATAAGTTCACTAATATATATTATTATTTTTAAAGTGTTTTTCTACATTTCTCTCACAGATATTAAAAGAAAATCCTTCTTTTCATGCATTTATTTACTATTATTCACATGTTAACCATTATTTATATGGAAATGTTGGCGCTCTGCAGTGGTAGATGTACTCATCTCTTCGATGAGTAAAAGTACTACAGTACTTTTACTACAGTAAAAGTCCTACAATCAAATTGTCACTTAAGTAACAATTTAAGTAAATACTCTGCATAATGAGTAAGTACTCATTATGCAGATTATCTTATTATAGTTATTGATGCTGTCATTACTTTAAATACGTCTGTGTACATTGTGAATTTACTCAATAAAGTTTTATCTCAACGGACAATAACTCACTTTATTAGTTGGTTGTGTTGTTATTAATCAGGGAAGTAAAAATAACAATACTTCCCTCTGAATTGTAGTAGAGTAGAATTATACTACTTCAAAAATTGTACTTAAGTGAAGTACTTGAGTAAAAGTACTTCTTTACTTTCCACTGACATCATCTGTTACATATTGTGTTTTTTTTTAAATGTTATATTTAAAGAACTACTTTGTGAATACTCGATGAAGTACTTAATGTATATTTGATGGTTTTAAGATTTGTTGGTTTGTAAACTCACCGCCGAATGCGTCGTCATCCTCCAGCTCTGGAACTGAGAGAAGACAAAAAGAAACAACAAACACATTTAAATAAAGAAAAGGAAGATTTATTTCATTTAGTATTCAGGTCAGAGGAGCGTCCTGTAGCTTTAAGATCTCAGGTTCGATCCCCGAAGCAGCTAAAATCATCTATATAATATACATATATAATCATCTGATATCATCTATATAATATATAAAATCATCTGATATTCTCTCTGAAGCCGGTGAAAAACACGTAGAAATATTAACCCTGAGATGCACTGAGGGGAAATTAAACGTTAGTTTGATTTAAATTAAAGTTTTCTCAAGTTTGAAAATGTAAGAAGTTCTGAACTGAACATATTTAACAAAATTCGGGTCGTTTTTAGACATTTTAACATGAAAACGTTTCGTAAAACACCTTTAAAGGAAACCGACAGAAATACAAGAACAAGCATCGTGATTGGTTCCCCACCTTCTTCATCATCATC
The DNA here is from genome assembly GCF_050575085.1 of Anarhichas minor. NCBI lineage: Eukaryota > Metazoa > Chordata > Actinopteri > Perciformes > Anarhichadidae > Anarhichas > Anarhichas minor. The sequence goes on from NW_027466582.1 coordinate 709,511, forward strand.
GTCGTCTCCGCCTCCATCAGGATCCACGAAGGTTCCTCCTTCCTCCTCCAGCTCGTCTCCGAAGTCTTCCTCGTCCATGCTGCCCAGAGACACCTCCTCGTCGTCCAGGTCGTCCACGTCCGAGTCGTCCGAGTCCTCCGAGTCCTCGGCTCCTTTCTTACTTTTCTTACTCTTCTTACTCTTCACGTTCCTGACGAGCAGAGAGGAGAGAATCCATCAATACAACGATCGGATAAACAACTCTCTCTGAGGCTGAATGTCACTTTGTTCTCAAGTAAAAACTGTAATAAACTGTGTTATTACTGCAGTATTCACCATGTTGTTCATGTGGAACAGAACACATTCATCAATAATCAATAATCAATAAGAGAACCGCTCACCCTGCAAAGTCCAGATCATCGACGGTCATCTCGGTGAAGTACGAGTCTCCTTCACAGGAATCTGTGCAAAAACATATTAATATTTATTATTAGTTAAAACAGCATTCAATCATTTACACACGAGGTTTATAACAGAAATACAACGACTACAGAATCACAAGAAATAAACATTATTATTCACTTTAGAACTAAACTAAAAAAGTATAAGTGGTGTTTTGGTGAAAAACAATAAATAAACAAAGTATCGTGAATACAAAACAGAAATTTACAATAATACATATATGTAATAAAAATTTAAAAATAAAAATAGTTTTTGAGTGTTTAAAACAAAGAAGAATATAACGTTCAAATGTTACAAACATCAATTTGATGCTAAGATTTCAAAGTAAAAGCACAACAATATAAATTCTTCACTATCGACCTTTTTAAAACACGTTTAACTTCACGTTGTCTAGCAATATGTTTGAGTGTAACCAAAACAATCAATAATCGTTCATGAATTCTTCTTCAGTGTTGTTTTTCCATTTATCCAATAAGTAAAAGTGTTTAATTTAAATGATGTTTCATATTTATTCTCATTCTTATCGACTCAGTTTTGGTTAATTTTGTAAAAAACAAACAATATGTTGAATGAGAGAAAAATGTAAATATTAAACACCAAAGTTTACATTTTGTTTTCATTTCAAGTGTTTGATAATAAAAATAAATCTGATTTTATTAGTATTTCCGTGTTATTATTATTGTATGTTTGCTGTTGAACTTTGACCTCCTCCGACGGTCTCGACTCACCGAGCATCTGCTCGAACTCCTCGTCGTCGACGTCCTCCACGCTCTCGTTGTCTCCGTCTCCTCGAGGACGACGGCCCTGAAGCTGCTTCTGCTGCCGACGCTTCCTGAAGTAACTGTCCAATGAAAACACAGCAGAGCGGCATCAGTCACGTGACACACGGAGTCCAGATGGAGCAGCGCGTTGTTATTATTATAATATTTCAACAGGTTTCTCTGCTGGGAGTCGGGGCAGAACTGTCCAGATGAGAACCATCATGAGTTATATATTATACGAGGGATTAGAACGCTCACTTCGATGCTTCTTGTTGCTTTAAACTTTGTCTGTGGTCGCTCTTCATCAACGTCATTAATCTGTATCTTTGTTTATTTTGTCTTGTTGTTATTTTAAGATCAGAGTTCATTCTCAGTCTGTCGTCTGACAGCAGACACAGAACAGATATATCAAAGAGAAACTAAAGCGTGACTTAAACAGAAATATTATTATTGAAATATCTCGTTTCAGACTCACCGATGGAAGAAGATCTCCTCCACGGGGATCTGACTCTCTTCTTTAACCAGAAACTCCTCACAGTTCACTGACAGAGGAGAGAGGAGGAGAGAGGAACGTTCACTTCTGATGTAAAAACAGAACAAACTCAAGAAACACGAGATCAGGAACCATCAACTCCCTCAAACAGGAGGAACTGACCCGGTACAGAGTTGAGAGGGAACCTCTGTTTGGGCGTCAGCGCTGCAGAGTCGGTGTTTTCTAAGAAGAGATAAAATATTAAACATTATTCCACATATTTAAACTGTTCTGCAGCTGAACTATTAATGCGAGTTGTAAAAACATCTGATTTAACGTCTAATAACCAGAATTAAAGCCGGTGTTTCTTACGTCTCCCCTTCAGCTGTTTGGGGTTCCTGAAGACGAAGCGGTCCAAGAACCTGATGAGGGTGAAGTCCTGCAGAGGGTCCCCGGAGTACTGGATGGAGCCTCCCTGAGGACACGACGCACGAAGACATCAGAGAGGAAACATTCACGTTCAGGTGAAGTGAACAGACACAGAAGCTCTTTGTTCTCTGTCATCAAACGTTTGACTTTGAGTTGAATGGTTTTACCTCCAGGAGCGTTTTTGCAAACAGCGACACTGACGGGTGGAAATGTACGGAGAGCTGCAGAGAAACAGGAAACATTAACGAGATCAGAGGTCTTATATATATATAATAATAATAATAATATTTATGAATACAATCATTTCACACTACTACGAGGTCTGACTCGCTGTTATTTGGATGAAAGATGAAATGTTTGTTTGTTTGTTTGTTTCTCACTCTCTGTAGTTCCCACAGAGTCGTGTGGTCGGCGCCGCAGAATAACGGGTTTCTGTGCAGCGGGTCGTAGCTCTGCTGGCTCTTCCCTCCTGAACACACACAGGAAGAGAAAACAACAATCAAACAATCAGCCAACAACAACAATCAGCCAACAACAACAATCAGTCAACAACAACATGTTGACAGAGAGAATCTGCTGTTTACTGTAAAATGTAGAGAACTTTAAGGAAAATACACAAACTGTGACTGTAAGAATAAATAATAAATGAAACTTTTAACATTAAATTACTTCGTATTTCTGCATTGTTAAAAGCAGATGTTTGATTAAATGTGTTAGTAAGTATTCATCAGTAATTATCAGACAAAACAAGATTCATCTTAACATTTTAAAGATGAGACAAAACTGTAACAAATAACAGCAAAGATACAAACTTTAACAATGTTTTTGGTCTTTTTAAGAAAATTTAAATCAAGAAAACTTCTTTCATCGTCTTAACTCACCTTCCAGGTTCTGGTGGTGTACCCATGATGCAGTGGGCTTCGCAGCCTCTGGCGCAGCCACCTCTGGCTCCGCCTCCTCTGGCTCCGCCTCCTCTGACTCCGCCTCCTCTGGCTCTGCACTCGCTCCTTCCTCCAGTTTGTCGGCATCCACAAAGCGTTCCTCTTCATCATCGTCACCCTCTTCCTCCTCTTCAGCGAGGTCTTTGAACTCCTCCTCCTCTCCATCCTAAGTGAACACAACAGGAAGTGATGTCAGACTTTAACTCACAAACTGTAAAATCAAAGAGTCTCAAATCAACCCTCTTGACGAGTCATCGATCCGGACCGGTTATCGATCCGGACCGGTCATCGATCCGGACCGTGCGACCCTCTTACCCCGTCCTCCTGCAGCAGGACCCTGAGGCCCGGCTTGGCCTTCATCACCTCTGACACCAGGAACAACGCCCCGCAGGAGAAGCTGGCGCTCTGCTCAGCGCTGACCTGCAGCAGACGCTTCACGAACGCTTTGACCCGACGCAGCACCATGTCGGCCTTCAGGGATTTATACAGAAGGTTCAGGAACATGCTCTGTCTGGTGGACGACGACAGACCAGGGTCCAGAAGCTTCCTGGAGAGGAGGAGGAGAGGGGAGGGGAGAGGGGGAGGAGGAGGGGAAGGGGAGAAAAAAGAATACTATTTGTAAAAAACTCAAGAGATATTCCACAATTATCCCAAAAAAATCAAGCTCAAACTCTCTGACATTATATATTAGAAGGACTTGTGTAAATGCAGAGATTAAGTAATAAGTAATAATAAGAAGAAGATGATGAAGATGATGGTGAGGAGGGCTTTACCTGTACAGAGCCACGTAGTACCGGTCGGAGACGCTCTGCTGGGAGTCCATCACCTGGAAGAGCAGCATGAGCGCCTGCACGGCCGTGTTGAACTTCACCAGGTGCACCACCTTGAACAGCGTGTCCAGCTGCTCCCTCACCTTCTCGTCCCCGGAGCCGGCGTAGGGATACGCCCGGTTCACGCCCGACAGCAGCCCGCTCAGCATCTTGGACTCGATGTCCTTCTTCTTGATGCAGGCGCGGAAGAAGGAGAAGTATATGGCGATGAGCTTGGCCGCGAGCAGCGCCTCGTCGTGGCTCAGCATCACCTGGCTGAGGAAGCACACGGCGTAGTACTGCGCCTTGGCGCTGATGTTGGGCCGGAACATGAGCCGCTCCACCTCGCAGCACACCACCGCCTTCATGTTGGGGTGCTTGTGCAGCAGCGACTCCAGCAGGTAGGACGCCTTGGCCGCCGTCTTGTACTCGGGGTCGCCCAGCTTGTTGACCACCTGGCCCAGCAGCGCCCTCTCCTGCTCCGGGCGGCCGCACAGCATCTCGTAGGCAGTGGCCAGCGCCTTGGCCTTGGTGGCCGCCACTGTGTCGTGGGCCACGGAGTCCAGGGCCGCCACGAACTCGGCCACGTGGTGCTTCAGGTGGTGCTCGAAGTACCAGAGGACGAGGTGGCGGTCGCGGGCGTCCCTGTTGCCGCTGGCCTTCTCCTCCAGCAGGTCGAAGGGCCGCTGGGCGAAGGGGCGGAGCTTCCTGCCCTCCGGCAGCAGGTCGGACAGCAGCAGCTCGCGCAGCGTGTCCAGCGCCATAAGGCCCATCCGCCGGCTGCCCTTCTTCTTCACCATGGACACCAGGTTCTCCACGTGCTCCAGCGTGTGCACCGGCGCGTCCTGGATCAGCACCGTCATGGCCGCCATCCGGTCCGCCAGCACGCCGGAGGAGACGACCGTCTTCATCCAGTTGGAGTTGGCGCCCTTCTGCAGGTTCTTCTTGCTCTTGTAGAGCGCCACGTCGGCCTCGTACAGCTGCTGGGCGAGCGCCTTGTACTGGGTCACCAGTGAGGGGTCCTGCTGGGCGGAGGAGGCCTCGGCGGTGTAGTCCAGGTCGAACCACTTCCCTCCGGGTTTGATCAGCAGCACCAGCCTCTTCTGGAACTCGAACACGTTCACGTTCTGCTTCTTTTTCGTCTTCGCCGCGTCTTTCTTCTTTTTCGCCTTCAGTCTCTCCTCCTTCTTCACTTTCTGCTGAGCGGTTTCTTCCTCTGTTTTCTTCGTTTCTACCGTTTTACTTTCCTCCTCCTCGCCTCCTGCGCCCTCCGGTTCTTCCTCGGGTTCGTCCGGGATGCTCTGCAGTCCGGCGAACGCCCGGACGCCGAGCTTGGCGATGAACTTCTCGAGCTCGCCGTCCTCCAGGTCGTCTATCGCTCCTTTCTTTCCTCCGTCGACGAGCTCGTTGCAGTCGTTCAGGCCGGCGAGCAGAACGTAGTCCGCCTGGAGACGGACAAGAGAAGAAGAAAAACATCACACAAATCAGTAATGACTCAGTAATAGTTCATATCAGATGTTAATGTTACTCATCTGTAATTCATCCATCAGAATAAAGTGACACTTGTGAGTTTAAGTACAAAAATACTTTTGTTCTTATTCCTGATTTTAGCAAATATAAAACCATTTTTGTTTATTTATTAAGCTGTCAGATGTTTAATGGTTGAATAAGAACTTAAAATTAATTAAATAAAATTGCCTAAAAGACTCGTTTCTGTCACATTTTGCCAAACAGCTCCAATAAAATAATAAATAATATATGTGTTGTGACGTTTCAAAAGTTGCATTTAATCCATTTTGTTTTGGGATTTATTTGATATTAGTTTAGTTTGTTAGTTCTGTCTGTCAGAGGTTTTATCTTATTTGTATTATTTATTTAACTCGCCTGCGTTCCTCCGAGCTGTAGAATCTCGTCCAGACTGATCTCTTCTTCTTCTTCTTCTTTCTTCTTCCGTCTGTCTTCACCGCCATCAGCCGCCGGACCTTCCGCTTCCTCCCCGCCACTGTTTTCGGCCTCCATGTCGTTGTCTGCGGGGTGAAATGTCACTTTATTACCGCTCGCTTTGGACTTTTTACGGTGCTTGTTTTTCGCCGCCATGCTTGCTAACAAACAGCATGAGGAGAGAACGTGACCCGGATGTGGAAAGAGGCGACGTCACGGCAGCGTTTCAGTACTTGGGGAAAAAAACTAAATATTTTAGTAATTTTCCTCACGTTATGTTTTTTTATTGGTTAAATGAGAGTACAAAAATGTACACGAAAAATGATTGTCGTTTTATTCATTTTTTAAATGCAAACGTAGTGAAGAAGAACTACTTCCGGCTATAGATCGAGGAGCCAATCGCAATGTTTTGTCCCAACTACGTAAACAATCGTTTGTCCAATCAGAGAGTTTGTGGTCCCGGCAGCGTGTCAAGTTTACCACTACTACCTTTCTGACGCAGGATTTGTGGGAACATTCAAAATTGTTTTTCAAAATAATAGAGCAAATGTCTTTTTTTTAAATATTTATTATATCACTTTTTATTTTCATTTCACTGTTGTTTTATTGTCATTTTGTTCTCATCCTCTTTTCTGTATGTACTTTAAAGTTTTAACTTAAAGCACTTTGAGCTTCGATGCTTTTTTGTACTAATGGTGCTATAAAGTTTATTTTTTACTGTTTACAAAAAGCAAATAAATTAAAATGAAAAAGACTCTTCAACTTGAATTACCCCTCTGTAAAGAAGTGTAGAGAAAGGCTTTGCAACAACACTTAAATTAATTAATAAAATGTGAATTTCTCTGTTTAAATACTGTGGTTCTGCTCTGGGTGTTTCGACCAACGGCCTTATAAATAAAATAAAATAAAATCATAAAATCCTAGTTATCCACACACGTTGCTATAAGACAAGATAAGAGAGACTTTATTGTCATCCATCTATATTCAGGGCAGTATTAAAGAAGAAAGTTTCAAAGGTCCCGGTGTAAATAAAATAATTAACAAATGAACATAAGATGCAAAACAGGTACAAACATATAGTTCAATAACAAACATGTAGTGCAATAATAGAAAAACATAAATACAAGTAGGTAGATAAATAAATAAATGCAAAGTCAACATAAAGATATTTATGTAATAAGGTGCAAATAGTCCAAATAAATGTTGGCTTAACCCAAAATTAAAAGAAACAAACATAAATACAGATTTATTAAGATTTGTTACAATTGTAATAAAAAACCTGTATATTGTTGTTTTTATTTAACACTACAAACATGGACCAACGAAAGGTGTTTTATTGTGAAAGGTTACCCGGATGTTGTAAATGTTACGGCGGTTAGCTTAACTTTCGTTACTCTGTTAGCATTAGCATGTCGCTCTCGCACAAGGACTTTAGCAGAGCAGAGAGTTGGTCCATGTGGGTCAAAGTTAAGAGTTGAATTACCTTTTCTTGTCTAATAATGGTGCCAAGCCAAATATGATTTAATATGTATTATAACACAGCGTCTTAGTTGATTTATATCAGTATAACCAGCAGAATGAGGCTTTGTTTTGGTGTTAAAACGCAGCAGCTGATCAGCAGAGTCTTCAGTCGTCCAGTCAATCGATCAGCAGGTGAGTGTAGTGATCAATACTTTAGATTTGATTCAGACACTAATTACTTTCTATTGTTATAATGAGATACTACGTTTTTATTTGCATGTTTTCAGTGAAATTTGATGCATTTCTGACATAATTTAAGGTTTTATTTCACATTAATTGCCTATTTCATCCCTTATTATTAGTTTATTACTGAGTAATAGATGTATTGTTATACAAAATATTTAGGTTTTGTTTAATTTTATGTTAATTAATTCAAATCAATTGGGCTAAGGGCACAAGTCTTATACCACACAACCTTACAAAATAACTTTGAAGTTATTCATGCATTCTTCTTCCTCCTCCTCCTCCTCCTCCTCCTCCATGTAATGCATGTGTGTATATCATGTATTCATGCAGGGATCTTAAGAATTAGACATAAACAAGAACTGATCTTTCTCTCATTAATGTTCATTAACTCGTTTGTTATTGTTCTATTTGTATATTGAATCAGTATTTTGTTCTTTTGTTTAATGATAATAAATAATTCATAAAAAGCTCTTTATTATTAAACATGTATATAACATATATACTGTATATGTGTTTGATTGACAGTGCGATGGAGAGCAGCTCAGACCAGACTCGCCTGCAGCTCCTCGACAGGTGAGGAGAAGCCCCGCCCCTCCATGCTGCGACACCTGACCTTCAAAATAAAAGCCACGGGTCCGATCACGGTGGCGGAGTACATGAGAGAGGTGCTCACCAACCCGGTGACGGTGAGTAATGATCGGTCACATCTAACACGTGCTGAACGTCTGCAGCTCCTGGATCAGTGAAAGAAAACGGCCTGTTTGATTTTAAGAAAACTAATCGACAACAAATCGTTAATCGTTGACGTCAAATTTTAAGCAAAAATAGCAAAAATTCACTGATTTATTTTTCTCAAATTTTTACATTTTCTATATTTATTCATATTTTATATATATTTTTAAAAAGCTTAACAAATTCCAGTAAACATTGTATAATTCTACAAAATAAGTGACGTAACAATTTATTTAATAAAGCAATTTATTTTCTGTTAAACATTAAATTAAGTAATTGACCAATTAAATTCAGGGCACTGAAGGAGTCTGGTTGCTTTATACAGTTTATAAAGATGTTGACCACCAACTCTTCTATTTCTGTCTCTAAAACGTGAACTAGTTCCACTCCGTCTGCTGTGTTTTCTCTCTCAGGGTTATTATGTGAGGAACGACATGCTCGGACCTGACGGAGATTTCATCACCTCACCAGAGATCAGCCAGATATTCGGAGAGGTGAGGCGGGACAAGTCACAGAACGTTTGTTACAGGAGTTAATAATAATTCACCAAAAAAGAAAGACATTTAAAGAAAAACATTTCCTCTGATGGTAATAACACTTGTTTATAACTGTTTTTAAATGTCTGAACACGGTTCTGTTTGCAGCTGCTCGGCGTTTGGATCGTCAGCGAGTGGATCGGAGCCGGTCGACCCAAACAGCTGCAGCTGGTCGAGCTCGGACCTGGAAAAGGATCGTTGGCCGTCGACGTCCTCCGAGTACGAACTTTATTTAAATCATCAGACATGAAGAGTCTGAAACATTCAAAAGCACAAAAACATCAGAAGTTTGACACAGTTTCTAACCTGTTCATTAGTGAACTTTAAAGGTGCCGGTAAATGTCTTTGTGCTAAGCTAAGCTTACCAGCTACGGTACAGTACAGGTGGATAGGGTACAAATACTTAACGATTAGATATCATCATTAAACTTCCCCAGTTCATTACTGACCTTAAGATGATTATTTTATGTATTACAAGTTTTCTGCGATGTTATGTTTAGATATGCAAATGAGGCATTATGTAATGGTAACTTTTGGTTAATTTAAGAGAAATCTACAGACGTAAACAGACAAAATTTGTTATAATTTAACGTGAACCATAAACCTTTACTGATGCTAAAGGTGTTTAAACAGAACGCTGTGTCATCATGTGTTCACCTGTGTGATGAGGTGGTGACGTGACTTTCTGTGTTGGTCTCTCAGGTGTTCGGTCAGTTGCGGTCCATAGTGGGCGGAGCCTCGCTGTCCCTCCACCTGGTCGAGGTGAGTCCCGTGCTGAGTCGTCTTCAGGCACAGAATCTGACCGGCAGCCGCAGCCGGGAGGCCGACGCCGAGGATGAGCCGGTGTACCGCCGCGGGGAAACCGCCGTCGGGGTGCCGGTGTCCTGGTACCGCCGCTTAGAGGACGTCCCCACAGGTACACATGATGACACCTGATGACACCTGAGAGTAAACATTTATTTGACAACTTGGGTTACTATGAGCAACTTTAAGTTAGTGTTGATTCTGTTGGTCCCTGTGGACTAAAGTGGTAGTGTCTCTGAGCACCAGTGTCCCTTTAGAAAACCTCTCATTTTACTACAGCAGGGTCTGACAGTCTGCCCCTCTCAGTCCTGGTTCTCCCGTGCCTCCTCCTCCCTCCGGAGCTCCGGATCTGAGTCTGTCCACGGTGGACCGGTCTCTGCTGGAGGATCTGGGTCTGTCCATGGTGGACCGGTCTCTGCTGGAGGATCTGGGTCTGTCTACAGTGGACCGGTCTCTGCTGGAGGATCTGGGTCTGTCCATGGTGGACCGGTCTCTGCTGGAGGATCTGGGTCTGTCTACAGTGGACCGGTCTCTGCTGGAGGATCTGGGTCTGTCCACGGTGGACCGGTCTCTGCTGGAGGGTCTGGGTCTGTCCGCGGTGGACCGGTCTCTGCTGGAGGGTCTGGGTCTGTCCATGGTGGACCGGTCTCTGCTGGAGGATCTGGGTCTGTCTACAGTGGACCGGTCTCTGCTGGAGGATCTGGGTCTGTCCACGGTGGACCGGTCTCTGCTGGAGGGTCTGGGTCTGTCCACGGTGGACCGGTCTCTGCTGGAGGGTCTGGGTCTGTCCACGGTGGACCGGTCTCTGCTGGAGTCTGAGCTGAAGGAGTTTCTGGTGAACCTGCATGAGTTCATCTGGTTTCACCAGAATCCGACCCGGTGGCTCCGATGACGAGCATCAAGAACAACTCTATAGAAACAGACCATCTTCTCTCTGATGGTCTCTTTACTGATGGAGGTCTGATGGAGGATCAGGACTACACTGAGACTGGTTCAGGACCAGATGAATGATCTCAGTCTGTTTCTCTTCTTCTGTTCTCAGGATTCAGCATCTTTCTCGCTCATGAGTTCTTTGACGCTCTGCCGATCCACAAATTTCAGGTTTGTTTACTTTCTTATGTTTTTGAGGTGAGATTCCTCTTTTTTAAATCTCACCTGCATAACTTGCTTCTTCTCTTTTTCATGTTCTGTTTCTGCTGTTTTGTTTTATTGTTCTAACAAACATTCTAAAATCTCAAAATTGTAGAAGAATGAGCTGTAGTGTCTCTTCACCAGCGTGTCATTACACCACACCACCACCAGAGGGAGCCAGAATGAAATGAACACGCAGCACAAACAAACCTCTCTGGTGTTCAGAAGATAACTTCATGTGTGTTTGTTTCGTGTAGAGGACTCAGAAGGGCTGGAGGGAGGTGATGGTGGACATCGACCCGGAGAAGTCGGAGCAGCTGAGGTTCGTCGTGGCGCCATCTCCCACTCCGGCCTCGTCCACGCTCGTACAGGTGAGAACGCGCTGGTACGGGAGAGAACCTGAAGGAATGAACTGAAAACCAGATTTTTTAGGTCGCGAAGTCATTAAAGAGGATCTACAAGAGGATACTCATAAAAACAAAACTAGAAATACAAATATCAAGACTTTTTAAAGCCGAGGAGGTCAAACTCAACTTAACAGAGCTGGATAATTTTAACATCTTTAATCTTTTAAATGTGGAAATGAACTCCTTCAGATAAACTCTTGATTTATAGCCTTCATCTGGTGTTTTCTGTCCACATTTAAACCTTCTATGCGCTCGCTGTCTGTTTTGATTTGGCGTCGCTGGCTCACTTCACACGCTTTGAACTTCCTGCCAGAGGCATGGCATCATCGACATCATCGACATCATCATCATCAGTCTGTTTGGATGAAGAAACTGCTCTTAAATGCAGCATGAGAGCTCAAACCAGACACAAAGTGGATTTTAAGGAACACATTGAGGCCGTCTGTGTTCTTAAAAATTCAACAATGAACCGTTTTGGCTGGTTTCTACATTAAAGAGACGTAGCTATTTATTATTAACCATCAAAATGAAAGAAATTTATACATTTTATTGTCCAGCCCACCTTTAAAAAGTGAGGAAACCCGACTGTGTGGGTTAACAGTTGGACTGTGGTCGACGTCTCCAGCAGAGCGGAACTGAGAGTGAAGTGATTTATTATTGATTGAGTCGTGTGTGTGTGTGTGTATCAGGCGGATGAGAGGCGGGGTCACGTGGAGGTGTGTGCGGAGGGCGGGGTCGTGGTGCAGCAGCTGGCCCGGCGGATCGTGGAGGACGGCGGCGCGGCGCTGATCGCCGACTACGGACACGACGGAACCAAGACGGACACGTTCAGAGTGAGGACACGTCTCGCACCATGTGACCGCTTTATTAGGGAACATGGTGTTATTATGTCATGATCATATCTGGAGTATGATCGTCACATATGTCATCGTGATGCTGGTCGTCGTTAAAGGAGGTGTTGTACTGGACCTAGTTTATGATATATAGTTTGTTATGTTTTTGTTCTTCCTGTTTATATATATTTAATATTAGAAGCCCCTCTGAATATAATGCAGTCATGTACAACTCCACCTTTAACTGCCATAATAATAAATAATGATAATAATAACAAATATAATTGAATGAACACCTCTGTGATAGTGTCAACAACAACAGAACATTGACTTCTGACACTACTAACAAGTCTATAAGAGGAGATCTGCATCAATGTCGAGGATTTAAAGGAACAGCTTAGTTTAAGGTCGGCGTAGTGAAGACGCTGTGAGGACAGATCTGAGATTTAGACCTTTTTAAAGTAGCGACAGTTTGCTGTCTCCTCAGTTCCAGCTGAAGGAAACAGATGTAGGAAGCAGTGAAGAGGAAACCAGGGTCGACGCTCCTCTTCCCCTGACATTTCTCTCAATTTTCACACCATGATTTTAATTTAATTTAACTGATTCTGGTTTGATTTTCCTTCTTGCTGCTAAATAAAACTGAATATGAAAGGTTACTGTTCTCTTACTGAGCGGACTTCTTGGTTCTTGTTTCTCAGGGTTTTAAAAGCCACCGGCTCCACGACGTCCTCTCCTCGCCCGGCTCAGCCGACCTCACCGCCGACGTGGATTTCGGCTTCCTGCGGAGGATGGCCGGAGGGGGCGTGGCCTGTCTGGGACCCGTCACCCAGCAGACGTTCCTAAAAAACATGGGCATCGACTCACGAATGCAGGCGAGTGTGACGGTGTTTACCTCACTGACCACAGGAGATACATCACTCAACGTGATTTATTTAAGATATTGTGATTATTAATCATTCATTTATTTATTTAATACTAAGATAAATTGTAATACAGATATAAAAAAAAAAACATGTTGCAGAACTTTAATGACATTATAATTCACGATATTATTGAGATACACATAGAAAAATGTATCTTTAACTTAGTTTATTTATTTTTTTTGGGAAAACTGAATTACATAACTGTACATATAAAATGATTTAAGAGGCGCTGGGTCTTTTACAAAATATCATGCTCCATGTGTTAAAGCTGCATTCTCTCTAGTGTCCACCAGGGGGCGACTCCTCTGGTTGTATAGAAGTCTATGAGAAAATGACTCTACTTCTCTCTTGATTTATTACCTCAGTAAACATTGTAAACATGAGTTTATGGTCTCAATCTCTAGTTTCAAGTCTTCTTCAATACAGCATGATGTTCATTTAGTAAATTATTAAACTCCGACTGAGATTTGATTCAAAGCCTTCACCTCCTCTGTGGTTCTCTTGCAGGTTCTGCTGAGGAACTGCAGCGACGCGTCCACCAGGCAGCAGCTGATCGGCAGCTACGACATGCTGACCAACGGCGCCAAGATGGGCGAGCGCTTCCACTTCTTCGGCCTGCTGCACCACAGCCGGCTGGCCAAACCCACCAGACCAGAGGGGCTGAAGCTGGAGAAGAAGAAGAGCCCGGCGCCGCTGCCTGTGGCCGGGTTCACCGAGCTCAGCTTCTCCTGAACACTGTCATGGATGGAGCTCGGACAGAAGATCATGTTCATGGGACGATGCTGTTTTAGATTTAGAAAAGAAGAACTAATTCTATGTCCAACATGAAGCGAGCTAAAAGGACAGCATCTCTTTAAGTTAACTGTGAAGACGTTTTGATATAAAGATGTAAGAAAATGAAGAATTTGTGCATTTATTGTTCAACAAACCTGCATTGTTTTGTCTTTAACATATTGGCATTTAGCATTCTAGCATGCTACGGTTAGCGTGTGACAATTCTAACTTTTGCTGAATCTCTCAAACAGAGGTTGTGAGTTAACATGACCCATAATCAGAAATACACAACTATGAAAAACACCTGAACTGTTTTGTTTTACGTCGCCTACCTGATACCGACAGAGAGACCCGTGACACCGCTGAAGAGGGTCAACCCCTCCTTGCTACGCCGCCTCGCCCTCCTCCTCCGTCCACATCTTGAAGCCGTTAGCTGAGCTCACAGTTGTGCAGCAGCCATGCACAACGAGCCCGCTGCTCCTCAGGTGGCAATTAAAAGATTCGGTTACACGCATGAGGTGGTCGCCGCTGCCAAAGCAACCGGCCGTCCCTCCAGACAGGATCGTGTTCAGGATCGGTAATTAAATGATCGTTTCCAAACATCCTGCTGGGGATCGTTATCAGCTTTTCCTCTGATTCAGGAGGGCTTTTTTGTCATACATTTGGAATAAATTTGAGGATTTTATTATTAAACCTCCTCCTCCTGTAGATGTTTAAAAGGTTTCTCACCACTACGGTTTGAGTTGTGCCTTTAAAACATAACTTAAATTTGGGATTACACACAATTTAAGCAAGATTTCTCTTCTTTCTGGCTCAGTTTGTTGTATAAAAAGCACATTAACTATCAAATGTGAGGATCTATAAATGCTCTTTGTTTACTGAACATTGTAAATTATTAACCAGAATATTCTGCAGGTGAAAAAAAAGAAAAGTGCAAAGATTTGAATGAGATTTTCAGACTTCAAAGAAAACTTTGAAGTTTGAAATCTCCGCTGACCTTTGACTCCTTCCACCATCTTGCCATAAAACCCTCTAAATTCCAGATCTTCCTGTAAAAATGCTCATTATACGAATGTCTCAAACGTAACCCGGTAAAGTCTCTCAGAGGATGTGATTTTGTGAGTTACTATAAAGGATGTAAATATAAGGATGTAAAAATGAGATTTTCCCAAAGTAAACCATTTTAATATTTTCCCTGTCAAAAAAACGTCCACATGACACAAACATTTCTTGCAAAAATATAAAACTTGTGAAATAACTTCTCAGGCTGGAGTCGGATCAGGATCAGTGACGCTAGCAGCTCGATTCTTAGCTCGTCTTCATCGCCGAGAATCACTGAAAATAACTTAATACATTTGTTTCTCTGCAAAACTATAATGTTTGTAGAATAATCTTGATAATCTCAACTGAGTTTTATAAATACTGAGTCTTATCATAATGCTATTATAATAATGTAGACGGATACTAACATACTTAAAGTTAGCATGTTACTAAAATGCTCAATGTTTGCAAGTTAAAACTCAACCTTTCCACAGGGTATCGTTAACGTGCTAACAAGCTAAGATGCTAAATGTTGCATTATGCTAACTGGTTAACAATTAAGTGGCTAACTATGAAGCATATTAACATATCATTTTAACGCTAGTTAGGTTAGCCGGCAAATTGTCCGAAATAAAGTATGCAGTTAGCAACAAAAGCTAATCTAGGAGGCTACTTCCTGTGTTGGACGCGTAGACAAGAGAAGTTTGAAATAATTTATTTAAGATTTGAGTTTTTGGAAAGTTTTAAAAGGCCCAAGTTGATTGTCACATTTCTCAAATCTTTAAGAAGTTAGCACGACATAAAATACCTGAATTGTCCTTATTGACATATTGACATTTAGCATGCTAAGGTTAGTGTGTGACAATGCTAACTTTTCCTGAATCGATACAACAGAGGTTGTGAGTTAACATGATCCATAATCAGAACGACCACAAGTTTGAAAATAAATCTGAGGTTAAAAAAAATACCTGAATTGTTTTGTCTTTAACATATTTACATTTAGCATGTTAGCATGCTAAGGTTAGCGTGTGACAATGCTAGGGTGAAAAATATTGGAATTTTACTTTAATATCTGATAATTGTTGGACATGCTAACTATAAGTTAATATTCTGTTGTGTAACATTAGCATTAAAAGTAGTAAGAGTTGAGCCTGAGATGTCCGAAAAAGGCCACCGTACAACGAATAATCCCTTTTGATTTTGGTAACATGACGTTTTCTAAAACACCACCTTCAGAACAAACTTTACAATTATAATCCAGCTTTCATCCATCCAATAATTTAGTTTTCTGGTGCGTAATGAGTATTACAGATTAGGAAGAAGTTCACTTTTGCAGATGAACAAATTAAAAAAAAGTTATTATCAGTGAATTCTCCTTTTTAAAAGAGTTTCCCAACAGTGCAAAGACCTCCCAACAAAGAACATCAAGAAGAATGAACATTATATTCAGAACATAATCAAGACATGATGTTTTTGAGCATCACATAGAAAGTCTGAAACGACGTCATAAAAATATGCTATTTGAGCTGAAACAGTATATAAAGGCTCTGGATTTGGGTTTCTTTCAGCTCGTAGCCCTGCTGCGGCTCGACTGCAGACGTTTTGTTGAATGTTGAATTCTGGGAATTAAGTTATCCCTCCAGCTTTTGCCTCTTTGGGCTCATTTGTGTGTATGGCTTGTAGAAAAATATCGCAGTGAAATAGGACAAATGTTCCTTCATAAAAAATTCTCTGGACCTGAATTATCGTCACAGTGTCGTCCCACAGATGCCTCACCGCCGCCTCCCACGAAAGAAACGACGCGCCGCCTCGAGGAGCATTTGCTTCCATGTCGAAAATGTTTTTTTACCCGTCCGGGGGGGGGTCGCTAAGGGTCCTCGTCCATGTCGTCCAGGTTGGGCGACATGATGAAGTGTTTGGGGCAGTGCAGGCCTCTCTCGTCGGCGTGCTCCTCCCAGCGGGCGTCGTCGCTCTCGTGGGTGATGTAGCGCTCGCCCAGCCGCGTCTCGAACTCCCTGAGGTCCACCCAGGTCTGGTAGTCCTGCGAGAGGACGAGAACCACAACATTTAAAACCATATTTGGACTGAGGAGGAGTGACGTAGAGACGCCATATACGTCTCCAATAGAGACCTGTCAATCACAGTAAGCCCGCCCTAAAGCATCCCCTGCTTTATGGTCTGTTTGACTCTAAATGGACCATAATGTACTAAATGAACATCATGCTGTATTGAAGAAGACTTGAAACTAGAGATTGAGACCATAAACTCATGTTTACAATGTTTACTGAGGTAATAAATCAAGAGAGAAGTAGAGTCATTTTCTCATAGACTTCTATACAACCAGAGGAGTCGCCCCCTGGTGGACACTAGAGAGAATGCAAGTTTTAAAAAGGAGGTTATCGTTGGATTTCAACCCAGGAGCCAGTTTTAGAGTCCCTGAATAAAATATATTTAGTTCCAGCATGAACGCAACATTTTCTGCCAATAAAGTTTTGTTCATTTCACATCATGACATTTGTCTGTGCTCTTCTCACAGCACTTGAATTAAAATGTGATGAGAGACTAATCTGACCCAGTCAAACCCTCCTGATGAAGAAGATCAGCCACATTTCAAAGGTAAAGAGCAGTGTGGTTACCTGCAGCCAGGGGTGGCTCAGCGACTTGTCCACGCTGTAGCGCTTCCTCATCTTCACCTGCAGCAGGTTGTTAATCAGGTCTGTGGCTGTGAGGACGAACAAAAACCTTTAAAAGTCCACACAGGAAACCTGGATCTGATGTTTGATCCTCAGTCTCGTCTCAGCTTCATTTTCAAATGGAAACATATTTAAATAAAACATATGAACACGAAACGAACATATTAAGACCTTTTACATCCTTTTCTTCCTGGTACACAGTTGATTTAGTTACATTTTAAAACTGTTATGAACCTAAATTTCAACAAAATTGGAAAATTCAGCATCCTACAAATGTTTTAAACAATAAAATTGCTAATTAAAATAGTTGCCAATTTAATCTGTCGATCAACACGTAGAATAATCTCCTAATTGTTGCAGCTTCATTATATTTTAAGCTGTGGTTCGACAGTTTCTTTATGTCTCAGTAATTTAAACCTCACCGTGCTCCGAGATCTCCTTCCAGGGGTTGGACGGGTACATGAAGGCGGCGTTCTGGATCTGGTCGTTGATGTCCTCGTCCTCGTTGAAGGGAAACGTCCCGCTCAGGCTGACGTAGACGATGACGCCGACCGACCACATGTCCAGAGATCGGTTGTAGCCTTTGCTGCGGAGCACCTCGGGCGCCAGGTAGGCCGGCGTGCCGACCACGGAGCGGCGGAACGACTTCTCCCCGATGATGCGGGCGAAGCCGAAGTCGCAGAGCTTCACCTGGAGGACGAGAGGCGTGAATGCTCCTCCGAGACGTTCGAAGGCGACGGACAGAAGAAAGAGAGACAGTGTTTGGGGTCGTTCTAACCTGAGGGAAGGGTTCTGCCGAGGCCAGGAGAACGTTCTCAGGCTTCAGGTCACAGTGGACGATGTTCTTGAAGTGGAGATGTCTGAGGGCCACCAGGATCTGTGGACACGAGAACATTCAACACTCAACAGTCACAGGAAGGATCCTGGAGATCTTAAAGAACCTCAGACAGAGTTTACAAAACAAATTCACACATGTGGACGCAAAAAAAATGAAATGTGGCTGCAGAAACAAGATTAACTGTTAAAATGCATTAATAAGGCGAGCTTTAAACACGACATCAACACTGGAGCTGATTAATTAACGATTAATTAAATTAGTCAAGCAACAGAAAATGAATCGAAGCATTTAAGTCATTTTTTAAAGAAAAAATACCCCAAAATCTCTGGTTGCAACGTCTCCGATGTGTTTTTTTCTCTGTTTAACATTATTGTAATCTGAATATTTTGGACAAAAACGAGACGTGACGATCTAAAAAGCAGGTTAAATAAAATCCGGCTGCCGGTCGTCGCTGACCTGCGTGACCAGGAACTTGGTGAGGCGTTCGGGCAGTCGGCTCTTCTCGCTGGACAAAATCGTCTCCAACATGTCGCCGTGGAGCTTCTCCATGACCACGAACACCTGCTCGGGCGTCTCGAACATGCACTCCAGGTTGACGATCCCCGGGTGGTGCAGGTTCTGTCGGCAAAACAGGACGGTGAACTGCAGCCGAGGCCTTTAAACTTAGTTTTGGTGCATTGTAATTTTATTTATTTTCAGTTGCTCAAGTAGATAAATGAAGAAGGAAAACAAATAGAATAGAAAAAGAACATAACAGTAAAATACTGTAGTAAAATGAATGTGTTTAAGCTTCTAAAAGCTCTAAATTAGGAAGCTTGTTTGTGCTTTTATTGTTTCAGATTTGATTCCCTTCATTCTGCGTCGTGTTGAGCTGCTGAAGGAGTGTCGCACCTGGAGAATGGCGACCTCGTTCCTCAGCTGGCTCTCCTGCTTGGTGGGAAACCTCATTTTGTCGATGATTTTGATCGCCACGTCTCTGCCGGTCTTTCTGTGTTTACCTGCAGAGGATAACATCTTTAAATCTCGACTCAAGGTTTCTATTAATCTGTAATTTAGATACGTCAGAGGGAGCGATGTGGAATAAAAAGGAAACACAACGACGACAATTTCCCCATATTTTCAGACATAAATAATTATGTTTGACGTCATCACATCAGGCTCCTTGTTTAATTGAGTTTGAGCTGCGAGTGCCGTTGGTGATGTCGAGGTTTTTTCTGCCTCTCACCTCCGTAGACGATCCCAAACTGTCCGGAGCCGAGGACCTCGTCAGCAAAGATCTGATACACTGAACTGATGTCCTGAACCACAAAGAGATCACACAGGTTATAGCAAAAACAGGTCAATAGATATTTTAATCTAGATTATTAGTCAGTGACTAATATAAACTCACTAGACGTTAGAATATAAAGATTCTATTTTGTACAACAGTACAACCCCCCGTGAGTACGGAGGCCCAGAAGTGCCAAATGTTTAATACATTTCAGAGTAACGGTGATGTTTTGACAAATTGTAGTTTTAAACTCGTGTTTGATGTTATTTGAGAAGACGAGAAGTTATTTAAGAAGAACTTTATTTATATTGAAATCAACATTTTGTAATATTTATAATTATATATTTTTTCCGAATCTAAAAATAACTTTTATCGGATGGGTATCGTTAGGATTCTCAGTGTTGTTTTTAAATCCATGGTTTGTGAATAATTCAAACATAGACGAGAAGACAACACGAGGGAAGACTTACCACGTTTTCTTGTATCTGGGAGTTGGACACTGATATGCTGATGGAGACTTCCTCTGAGGAAGACAAACAACACAGTATATAAATGTACAAGCAACCCGTGAACCTCACATGCGTGTAAACACAGACGTGAGGGCTTTTATTTTCCTAACCTTCGAATCATTAAAGTCTCATTTCCTGTGTTTTCCATGTTGTTGAAGAAACAGATGACGTTTGTTCAACACCTGATGAAAGAACACTGAGGATGTTTCCAGCTGCGATAACGACCTCAAAATCATTTTCCAGATTTCACAAAAATTAAACTACTTCCTGCCTCTGTGTTAAAGTACGTTGAACACATGAAGGGAGCTCCCGACTGTTAATCCAGCCTGACGTTAAAAAGGCCGAGGGCGCGTTCTGTTCAGAGGAAAAACCTGCTGCGAGTGAATTTCCACTGATGAGCTGATATTGATTTCAGATGGCTGACCCGGGGGTCTGATCAGGTCGATACCGGCAGTCTGCTGTAGGTGGGCGGCCCGATGGTGTGCAGGTCAGCAGTTAGGTCATCATCCAGAGAGTTTATGTAACTTTATCAACAGACACGGAAACTCCACATCTGTAGCCAGACCGTTAATTCTTAAATAGCCTTTATTGGCCTCATTGGAAAAGGCTTTTATTTTGAAATCGTTTCCCATTCATGCGAAAATCTGTTTTCTTTGTTATTGATTTGTAGTTGGTGCTGTATGTTGTTAATAACTGTTTCACATTAAAAGCCTTCCAGCGGTTTAAGGAGCAGAAGCCATTCGCAACCGTGGAAGGCTTTTACTTTGAAGAACAGGCAGGAAGTGTTGAGTTATATAATAATTTGACATTATGGGAAATACGCCGTCTTTCCGAGAGTGAGAAGAAGAAGATGAAGATTAATATCAGTCTCACACCTGTGTGTTGAGTACGGAGATGAATTCAGAATGAGGTTAGCTTAGCTTAGCATAAAGACTGGAAACGGGTGGGAACAGCTAGCCTGGATTTAAATAAATCAACTGACCGGTACCTCATAAAACTCACAAATTAACTTTATTTAATAATCTGTACAAAAACAGAAATATAAATGCTTCAAGACTTCATGCTAAGCTAAGATAACCGTTGCCTGACTCCAGAAAAAGTAAATATTTCTATCCATAATTATTTGTATTTTTAGGTCACTTTTTTTGTAATTTGTTGGTAATTATCACTGTATTATTATTATAGTGATAAAAGTGCACTGTTACACTGTTTGTCATTGAGATGATCCCAAAAAAATGTGTCCATTAACTTACTGATGTCTGTAATGTCATTGCAAAACAAAACATCTATTTTGGGAAAGAAACTGAAGCTTGACATTAATTAATTACTAAACAGGTTGAACACACGGCCGACTGCTTCCGCTGAAGTACGACGGTTTGTAGAACGACGGTCTTTAGTAATAGTTCACGGTCCACTAGGTATTTAGTGCAGGACAACCTTATTTTGGGATTAATCTTAAAACTCTTATTTTTTAGACAAAAAGACACTTTAACCTGAGATGAATCAGAGCGGAAAATCGTCTGAAATCCCTTCAATCATGTTAAAATGTGTGTGTGTGTGTGGTGTGTGTGTGTGTGTGTGTGTGTGTGTGTGTGTGTGTGTGTGTGTGTGTGCCTGTGTGTGTGTGTGTGTGTGGGGTTGCATAACCGTCGTCTCCTGAAACAATATTTGGAAGCTCTTCACAGACGAATCCATTGAAACATAAAAACACATGAGAGTCTAATCTGATCTAAGATAAATGTCTCCTTCACTGTGTGAGAGGGTAAAGAAGGTTGTGTGTTCAATTCCTCATAAAGCTTAAAGGTTTTAAAATACTTTAAAAGCCTTGAGGACTCGTGGAGTGCCTCAGGGATCATTTTCGGGCTCATGTTGGATCTTATTTTCTTAATGCTTCCTCGAGGACACGTCGTACGTAAACATGGTAATTACTTATTAAAGACTGGTGATTCTTATCTATCTTGATTTGATTAAAATGCACTTTTAGTTGTATTTATATTGTTATCTTTAAGAACACTAGGTTGGACTAAAGGGTATTTTTCTGCCGGTCACTCACTGTGGTCCTTCCCCTGGCCGGGCCCCGTCCCGACGCTGGCCTTGGGCGTGACGGGCATCAGCGCCTGTCGGACGGCCTTCTCCCAGCTCTTGCCCACGTCCCGCCCCACGCCGGTCAACGCCAGGGCGGGGTTGTGGTGCAGGCCGCCGTTGTCCTCCCCGACGTAGTACACCATGTTGGTCGTGATCACCTCGAAGCAGTGCGGGTTGCTGCCCTGGGGAAGGCTGCCGAAGTCCTGCGCCGGCTCCACCTGGAGGATCTCGGACAGGGGGATCTCCTGGAGTCAGAATGAATAGAAGGTAAAACAGAAGGTTTTGATTGGCCCCCATGAATGTTCCTCCTGTTGGACCTACCTCAACTCTCAGCTTAAGAACCTTTTAAAACATCTCCTCTCTTCACATCCTGGTACTTTGGACTTGTTTGAACCATTTTAAGAGTCATTTTAACCAACAAGAAGCAAATGATCCAAAGGCTCCCTCCATCCTAACACCTCTCCTCTCTCTGCTGAACTGTGAGACTCTCTTTGAATTTCAGTGTTTGAAACTTCCCTTCCTTCCTTTTCTGGCAGAGGGCAAAAGAAAAAAACCTCCACCCCTCCAAAAAAGCATGAACGTTGCCAGATCAAACATATAAAAAAGGAGAGCGATCGGCTCAGTGGTGTCTTCATGCCCCTCAGAGTCATCTGAACGTTTCGTGTTTTGCCAAAAGTTCACTTCCCCTCCACACAAACCCCCCGAAACCACAAAGCCCCGATCAGCATCCATTCATCCTGCCGCTCTTATTAAAAGGCAGGACGTGCCTCCGCCGCTTTTGGGCACGAGGCAGCGAGGCGGCGGGGAAGCGACCAGAAAAAAAACCCTCCACCACACATCTTCCCCCGCCTTCCTTCCCTCACCGCGCTCTCGCTTTCTCTTCAAAGGAAGCAGCGCTTTGTGGTAAAGGTCAGCAGGTCGCCGGTAGATGAAAGGAGGTGGAGCAGGAGAGAGGGACATGATAGAGAAGGAAAAGAGCTGCAGCTGCACTGGAATCACACCAGGTCATTTCAGATTTCAAGGGAACTCATCTTCCTTCTCGGAAATCCAAAAAAAGTTGGAATGTTTTTTTTTTTTTAGGGATAGTTACGTTAAGTTAATATAAGACACGAGACTCCGTTGACAAAAACAGTAATTTCACCTCTTAGAGCATAGACCACCGCTGCCTCCATCGGTTAGTTTGTTTTGTGTTATTTTGTGACTTTGGTGTTTTAAAGGGTTCGTTCAGATTCAATAAAGTCACACAATAACATAAAGAAACTAACCGGTCGTCCAGAAGCCCCTGTGTTCTGTGAGGCAGAATTACAGTTTTTGTCAAAGGAGTCTGGTGGTGGCTTTGAAGAGAGGACAGAGAACTGCCGACCGCCTTCTACTGCAGCTAACACACCGCTGCATAAGTTCCTCTAACTATCCCTTTAACCTCATGTTTAACTCCTGATCTCACACCACACTATTAACACAGTAAAACCAGGGTTCCTACACTAATCATGATGCATTCACTGCCCATGGGAACTCCATCTGCTGAGAAAGCCACGAAATGGATCCCTCGGTGACGTGAATCAAACCTTAAAATGATTTCTCAAGAAACGACTTGTCACCACATGTATCACAAATGGTTGAAATGTTGATTTAAGTGTTTCTCATATTTTCCTTTAGTGGAAGGTTACAGCATCCCGACCTGAGGAGGATAATTCCAGTGAACGACCTGGTTATAATTAGACAGTGATGTCACTGTACAGTATGAACCCGCTCTTCCCTTCACGTCGCTGCTTTGTTTGGCCGAGGCGGCTGAAAGCAGATCTGAGCCGACCGGGGTCTCCTACCTTGTAATACTTGGCTCCACTTTCATTCTGAAACAGAGTCAGACTCTTGCTGTCCAGCCTCCAGTAATGCCTCTTCCTCTGGAAAGACGAAACAAAGTTCATCAGGACAAAAACTTCATAGATTCAAAAGCCTTTTATTTCAATATAATTACTTTTTTAGCCATATTTCTGCATTGTTGAAGCAAAAAAAGTACAGGATATCAGTGAAGAGGATCTATAATAACCCCGTCATTGGTCTGGTTTTATTCTACCCAGATATGGTCTACTTCTACAAAATCATTTGTGTCACTAGGACGGATGACAGACATTCTGAATTTCAGGATTTTCCCTCCGTAATATACACTTTCTATACATAAAAGACAAAAAATATAAGTAAGATTGTTTGTTGTTGCCACTTGTGTGAGGTTAGTAACATTATTACCAGACTAAATACACATTTCCTTTGTGTTAACTGTATATTTGATGTATTTGTGTGTACATGTTTGGTGTTTTGTTGTCCCTCCTCACCATGTTGTCGCTGCTGGTGTAGTGGACCATCCAGCCCTCTTTAACCATCGTGGAGCTTTTCCTCTTGGTGTGTTTGATGGACTGAACCACTCGCATCAGAGGGATGTTGCTGCTGGTGCACGGGCTACATGTGAGACAGAAAGGACACACACACAAACACACAAACACAAGAGACATTATAAGGATGAGCAGCAACTCAAAATGACTTTCTTTCTGACTTTAAATGGACAAAAAGTTAAGTTTATACTCAATAAGTTTCTCAAACTGCCAGATTTTATGACTTAAAGCTTTGAAGCAAAATAAATAAAAGCATCTGCTTAGTAAAGCCACATCAAAGATGTTTTAAAATGCTGGCATTTGGCCCCTAAAAGTACCCACTTAGACCCAGCATGCTTCTGTCTATCTATCTCGCTAAGCAGCCGGAGGATCACGAGGATCAATCCGGAGTCGAACCGGCGTCACCTGATGGCTCTGAGCGTCTCGTCGTCGGCGCCGGGACCCTCAATGAAGAAGAGCTTGTCGTCCTGCTCGTCCATGCTGTGGCCGCTGTCGCTGTTGGCGTCACAGTTGTCCACCTCCATCGTCGCCTCGGAGTCCAGACTGGGACTGGCTGGTTCTGCAGGAGCACAGAAAGATTCTGAGTACACAACTTATAACCGACAGACTTTTATAAAAACGTTTCTCAAGATTTCATTAAGCTGCAGTTCCTCTAATGACCACCAGGTGCTGGCTACAAAAAAATGGTTGAAGTGATCTGGAAAACAATAAACAATGATGAACTTTTATTTAAATAAAGTTACAAATTGATCTATAACAAAAACAACAGAGCAAAAAAAGAAGAAAATAAAACACAAAGTCGATGCTCATTTTTTGGTGTTTAGGAGCTACTTTCACTTCCTCTAATGTGAATCTTGATGGGGATTTTATGTCATAACAAGAGTTAGAAATATAGTTTATACGATTTAAATTGGAGCTATTTTGGAGGACAAACAGACTTTCACCAAGAAGACCGCTGTTCGTGTCCCGTGTGAAACCAAGTCAACATTGACTTATTTTAACGTAGTTTTGTAACATAACTTTACAAACGGTAGTTACGTAACAAGCATACTTATTTTAATCCAAACCACCATCTTTTCCTCAAGCTAACTAAATAGTTTTGTTGCCAACAACAAATCAAGTTAAAAATGAAGTAAACCTATGTTTGAATTTTCAACACTATTCATGTTTTGTAGATTTTTATTGTCGAGAAATTATCGATTTAGACGTCGAATATGTTTGATTTTGCCTCTCCAGCCCCCTTGATGACCTTTTGGTCATTTTAAGATTTCTCTAAATCATTCTTCAGTTAAGATATAATTATTTTTGAAAAGATAAACTGTTCTCTTTGTAACAAATACAATATGTGTTGTTTGTCTGAAGGTAAAGTTATGGCTTTAATAACCTCTATTGGCTCTTCTTATATAAAGAAACACTTAAAAATATTAAATATACATATGAACCTAAATGAACCTAAATGGTGTATGAAGTTAGTCTTTTCTTATTGTAACTTTACATCACAGTGAGCATAACAGGTGTGTGTGTGTGTGTAAACTCACCTCCATTAAAGTCGACCTCACCGAGGCAGTCGCGAGGTATTTTGGCCGCACATCTCTTATGGCAGTTAAATTTACAATCTAAACAAAAAGAGATATGTAGAAAAAAAAAATGTATTAAACATTCATTCAAGTCCCAATACATGCAAAACGAGTTTCTAATAGTTTGAATAAAATATTTCTTTGCGTGGTGACCTTTGCACTGCATGCCCTGGCGGAAGAGGCCCTTCAGCAGACGTTTGCAGAACTGGCAGATGGTGGGTCGAGTGTAGGTGTGGACGGAGAAGGTGTGAGGGACTTTGACCCGACCCAGGACCATCTTCTCCATCCAGATGGGACGACCGCTCAGCAGGGAGTTACGCTTCCCGGCGCCCAGGAGGGGGCGCTGCTTCCAACCAGGAGAGAAGAAAACAAAGGGAGGGTAAGTTCGTCTGATTCCAGAAGCTCAAGCAGGAAAAACAAACTCATTTTAAACTAGAGAGGCACTCGGAGAAAATTAAATTCAATGTTACACCCTTCCAACAAGTTTCAATAATATTCGTCCAGCAGTTTATCCGTTATCGTGTTGACAAACAAACCAACAACATAACCTCTTGAGTTAGTAAGTGATTACAGTTATAGCCGAGCCAATCGCATCACATGACCTGGAGTGAGCTAAGTGGCAGAAAACTGATGGTTTAGTTCATTCAAGTTTTTCTCTGATAGCCTATATTCACATTTTGTAACTTACATTTAAGACTTTTTAAATACCTTCTAAGGTCTTTTTACTTTAGAGAAATTAACTTTTCAAGACCTGCAGATTTCCTGATATATTTTATCTTCCATGCTAAAGTGTTTCTTCCCCCCTCGACTCTAAAGCTACCGAGGGGAACACTCAGGGTTCAGGAGGGTTTTTTCCTGAGACATCACATTTGGAGAATTGTTCCCTCGTCCTGAAACCAGAGCACAGATGAAATCTCTTCTATCCACCAGAACAATGGCCGTCCTTGTGCAACGTGCAGCTTACAGACCGCAGTCCTGGTAAGAGCAGGAAGCATGTGACACAATGGGCCTGAATTAGTACAGAACAGTTAAATCCACCTTCTCTCAGCACACACTCGGAGTTATCACGTTCCTACGACGCTTGTGACGTCTAATCAAAGTGTAAATTATCTATAAAAAGCATTTAATACGACGGGAAAGAACTGAAAATCACTTCCACCTCATAAACTGCTGCCTGTACGGGTCAATATCAACGTTGATTTCTTGACCATGTTTACAGGGAACCAGGTTTTATTGTAAATCTGCTTTTGTGCATGACGAAAGCTGGATGAAATAAGCGATAATAACACGGAGCGATGCTTCCTTGTATCTGAAGTAATTCCATCCAAAATTGGACTAAAACTTTAGAAGTTTAAAGTTGTACGTTTCCACATATTCACGCCGTATACGGCCGTGTTGTTGTGATATGAGTGAACTGACAGTTTAATGTATGCTGATATTTACTGTGTTGTTACTGAACCGTTCCAACAGCAGCTAAGAGCAGATGTTCCACATAAAAATGTGTGTGTGTGTGTGTGTGTGGATAACAGTGTGATGGAGGAGATAAAAGTGTGTTTGTTCCAGTGAGCGTGAAGCTCTGACTGTGACTCGCTTTGTTCGCTGGTGTGAACATGATGGAAAATCCAGTGGTTTGCCTCCAGCCATCATAGAGAGAGAGTGTGTGTGTGTGTGTGTGTGTGTGTGTGTGTGTGTGCGTGTAAGAGTGACTACTGGAAATGGCTCATTACTTGCACAACGTAGATCTGCTAGCGTGGAAAGTGTGTGTGTGTGTGTGTTTTCACTGGCGTCATTCATTATTTGTCAATCTCTAAACCGACTTTCACTTCACTAAGAGCGCCTCTTTCTGAATGAACTGTACGACTGGACCATCTTTAGGGTTTGCCTAATCCAGCTTTTATCCCAGCATGCAACTGGGGCGAGAGGCAGGGTACATTCTGACACACATACACACGAGACAACCACTCACAGCTTCGGGCAAAATTGGAGTTTCCAGTTCAGCCGACCTGCACATGAGGAAACCGGAGCACAAAGAGGAAACCCAGACAGGAAAACACACAGACAGCATTCAGAACAGCAGGGGAGGGAAGTACCTCAGTACTTTTACTCAAGTACTGCACTGAAGTATACTTTTGAGGTTGTAACTCCTCTCATTGTAGTATTGGAACATTTAGAAACAATGGCCTGAATAAAAGCTCTTTGTTGTTAAACGATGTTAAAGACTCGGTGCGAGGAGCAGACCCACGATGTTAAAGACTCGGTGCGAGGAGCAGACCCACGATGTTAAAGACTCGGTGTGAGGAGCAGACCCACGATGTTAAAGACTCGGTGAGAGGAGCAGACCCACGACGTGAAAGACTCGGTGTGAGGAGCAGACCCACGATGTGAAAGACTCGGTGAGAGGAGCAGACCCACGATGTGAAAGACTCGGTGTGAGGAGCAGACCCACGATGTTAAAGACTCGGTGAGGAGCAGACCCACGATGTGAAAGACTCGGTGAGGAGCAGACCCACGATGTTAAAGACTCGGTGTGAGGAGCAGACCCACGATGTGAAAGACTCGGTGAGGAGCAGACCCTCGATGTTAAAGACTCGGTGTGAGGAGCAGACCCACAATGTTAAAGACTCGGTGTGAGGAGCAGACCCACGATGTTAAAGACTCGGTGAGGAGCAGACCCACGATGTTAAAGACTCGGTGAGGAGCAGACCCACGATGTTAAAGACTCGGTGAGGAGCAGACCCACGATGTTAAAGACTCGGTGTGAGCAGCAGACCCACGATATTAAAGACTCGGTGAGGAGCAGACCCACAATGTTAAAGACTCGGTGTGAGGAGCAGACCCACGATGTTAAAGACTTGGTGAGAGGAGCAGACCCACGATGTTAAAGACTCGGTGAGGGGAGCAGACCCACGATGTTAAAGACTCGGTGAGAGGAGCAGACCCACGATGTTAAAGACTCGGTGTGAGGAGCAGACCCACGATGTTAAAGACTCGGTGAGAGGAGCAGACCCACGATGTTAAAGACTCGGTGAGAGGAGCAGACCCACGATGTTAAAGACTCGGTGAGGAGCAGACCCACAATGTTAAAGACTCGGTGAGAGGAGCAGACCCACGATGTTAAAGACTCGGTGAGAGGAGCAGACCCACGATGTTAAAGACTCGGTGTGAGGAGCAGACCCACGATGTTAAATACTCGGTGAGGAGCAGACCCACAATGTTAAAGACTCGGTGTGAGGAGCAGACCCACGATGTTAAAGACTCGGTGAGGAGCAGATCCAAAATGTTAAAGACTCGGTGTGAGGAGCAGACCCACGATGTTAAAGACTCGGTGAGAGGAGCAGACCCACGATGTTAAAGACTCGGTGAGAGGAGCAGACCCACGATGTTAAAGACTCGGTGTGAGGAGCAGACCCACGATGTTAAAGACTCGGTGAGAGGAGCAGACCCACGATGTTAAAGACTCGGTGAGAGGAGCAGACCCACGATGTTAAAGACTCGGTGCGAGGAGCAGACCCACGATGTTAAAGACTCGGTGAGGGGAGCAGACTCACGATGTTAAAGACTCGGTGTGAGGAGCAGACCCACGATGTTAAATACTCGGTGAGGAGCAGACCCACAATGTTAAAGACTCGGTGTGAGGAGCAGACCCACGATGTTAAAGACTCGGTGAGGAGCAGATCCAAAATGTTAAAGACTCGGTGTGAGGAGCAGACCCACGATGTTAAAGACTCGGTGAGAGGAGCAGACCCACGATGTTAAAGACTCGGTGAGGGGAGCAGACCCACGATGTTAAAGACTCGGTGAGAGGAGCAGACCCACGATGTTAAAGACTCGGTGTGAGGAGCAGACCCACGATGTTAAAGACTCGGTGAGAGGAGCAGACCCACGATGTTAAAGACTCGGTGTGAGGAGCAGACCCACGATGTTAAAGACTCGGTGAGTGGAGCAGACCCACGATGTTAAAGACTCGGTGAGGAGCAGACCCACGATGTTAAAGACTCGGTGCGAGGAGCAGACCCACGATGTTAAAGACTCGGTGAGAGGAGCAGACCCACGATGTTAAAGACTCGGTGAGAGGAGCAGACCCACGATGTTAAAGACTCGGTGCGAGGAGCAGACCCACGATGTTAAAGACTCGGTGAGGGGAGCAGACTCACGATGTTAAAGACTCGGTGAGAGGAGCAGACCCACGATGTTAAAGACTCGGTGCGAGGAGCAGACCCACGATGTTAAAGACTCGGTGAGGGGAGCAGACCCACGATGTTAAAGACTCGGTGAGAGGAGCAGACCCACGATGTTAAAGACTCGGTGTGAGGAGCAGACCCACCTCCTCCTGCGGCGTCGAGGTGAACTCGGCGGACGGAGGACGAGCGACCGACATGACGGAGCCCGGCAGCGAGACGTTGGACAGCCGTCTCTTCTTGACTCCGCTGCAATTGTTGGGGATCTTGAACGCACACCGTTTGTGGTAGTTCAGTCCACATCCTGAAGAAGAGAAAATCAGTTTAGGCGTTATGTTATTTTCATTTTATCCTCTTTTCTATCCACCAGCTGGTTGGTCAGTATAAACTGTGCAGCTAGACCTCAAACCCCAAAACCCGCCGGCGGGATTGAAAAGCGTGTTGTCTTTAAACAATCACCAAAACGACATTGTTTATTAAGCTAGAAGCTAGAAGTTATTATTATCAGATATTCCCCTTTCAGACGGCCTTTGAACACATCATGTGTGACAATGCTTACGTCAGAAAAAGCAACTGAAACAAATCTTTCAAAAACATTTTATTCTTCAATCTCGCCCCAAATAAAGAGTTCACTTTAACCAGATTGTGTAAAAACATTAAGTTGTGAGCTCCTCAGTGAAACTATGAAGTCATGATTGATTCATCTGAGACCAACAGTCATGTGACAACAAGGAGGAGAAACTTTGACTGAACTACAGGAAGTGAACACAGAGAGGGGAGAGGAGAGGAGAGAGGAGAGAGGAGAGGAGAGGAGAGGAGAGAGGAGAGGAGGGGAGAGAGGAGAGGATAGAGGAGAGAGGAGAGGAGAGAGGAGAGAGGAGAGGAGGGGAGAGAGGAGAGGAAAGGAGAGGAAAGGAGAGGAGGAGAGGAGAGGAGGGAGAAGAGGAGAGAGGAGAGGAGAGAGGAAAGGAGAGGAGAGGAGGGAGGAGAGGAGAGAGGAGAGGAAAGGAGAGGAAAGGAGAGGAGGAGAGGAGAGGAGAGGAGAGGAGAGGAGGGAGGAGAGGAGAGAGGAGAGGAAAGGAGAGGAAAGGAGAGGAGGAGAGGAGAGGCTGTAAAAATGTAAATAGTTCAATATTCAAACAGAAAGTAGAGCCTTAATTTTTCCAACAGTAACACTTGTGGATGCTTAGAAACATGTTGATATATAAATTCCAGTGTTTTCCAATTTTTGTAAAATAAATGATCAAAGAAATTCAACATTGGACAGAGTCACGCTTTTCCCCCTTGCTTACAGTGGTTATGCTAAGCTAAGCTAATCGACTAAATTACAAAACCCTCCTTCCTCCATTAAGGATTTCTTGTCCTTTCCCTCCCATCATTCAGACTCTTCATCAGTTTGAAGCTTTTAGTTAAAGTTACATAAGCGGAAGCCGTATTTTTCTGCATCGACGTCAACATCGAGCGTCTCTTTTCTCTGCTCGGCATCACGACGGTGGAGAGTCGCTCTGAGGTTCTCTGAGCACTGAGATCAGATCTTTGCATGAAGACATCCTGCTGCAGCTGTCACACTCGGAAACCAGTGAAACTGTGTGTGTGTGTGTGTGCGTGTGTGTGTGTGTGTGTGTGTGTGTGTGTGTGTGTGTGTGTGTGCGTGTGTTGGGCCGGTCAAGATATTTCAGCAGCTTGTTGGTCTCTGTTAAACTCATTGAGATGTGATTTCTCTTACATCACCTCACAAACACCGGCAGCACAGATCGCTCCCTCTCGTAAAGTTTCATTGACAGGAAGCTCGTCTGAGTAGCTGTAAATACCCAGATATCCTGACGATGTGTTCCCGATCTGTTTGCTCACTTTATTTATATATATTTTGGTTTATTTACGTTTCTGAGCTTCCAGTTGACGCGAGACCAAATCAAAAGGTCCTCAGCGCCGTTTCTTTCAGTTTATTTTGTGTTTTAATGACGTCAGAGTGTTAACTTGTTCATCACAGACTCACCATCCCTGTTGTCGTTAAGACATTCGATTTGCACACTAGTAGAAGATAGTGTTAGCATGTTGGGTTTAGCATGTGCTAATCAGGTAATCGGAAAAAAACAGGTGGGAGATGAAGAGTTTTACTTCCTCATCAAACTCCAAAAAGTAAACCAAATAAGGAGAAATAAGGATATATTGTTATGGACTTGAATAAAAAATATATATACAATGACAAAAACACGGCTTGGCCTCTAGATGACCCCGTGTTGGTGTTGTTTTGCCCTGTTCACCACATTCTTACCCTCACACTTGAGGCCTTGTCTGACGAGCCCCCACAGCATCTCCCCGCAGTCGTCGCAGAAGGCCGGCGCCTTGTAGGAGTGGACGTACAGCGCGTGAGGTCGGATCTGGAAGTCCTCGGCTGTGGCGAGAGCTGAAAGAAACAAACACAGAGCAGTTGCTGTACAATGCTATATATTAAAGCTCATATTTACATTTTTTACACCGTTTTTTACAGATTTTTGCATCGTTAACCTCACTACTGTCACTTTAACTTGTAACTTTGGTCTCAAAATGCTCTTGTATATTTTATTCTTTGTGTTTCATTCTTATTTTTTTTATTATACCTCTTAATATTCCTGTCTTTACATCTACTATTTATCTGTATTTATTAGTGGTGTACTGATCGCCCCTCACTATTCAGCATGCATGTGATCTGTGGATTAATTCCACACTTTAACTTTAACCATCACAGTGTAAATAAAGTTTTACTGACTCAGTAGAACATGTGTTTCTAGTCTCTGATCTCTGATCATGTTTCATTGTAAACAACCAATCAGTGTTTAAACCAACAGGAGGAGAGCTAGTAACGTTAGCAGCACCGCTAACGGCTAACCAACGGAGGTTCACTTCAGTTACATTATGATGCCTTCAGGCTCTGCTCAGTGAACATGAGTACTGGCTCATATGTAATCTGTAAAATGTAGTTTTGGTGATAAACTTGAATAAATCCAGTAGTTTGAAGGAGATATTTTCACATGAATGTAAAATAGATATTAGAGATGAACTATGAGCTGTTTAACTTCCTAACACGCGCTCTAAGCAGGGTAAACACAGGTGTAATTAATAAGTAATTATTAATCATGGTCCAGTTGTGACACTAAATATAACTGAAACGTAAAAACCATAAGACTCAGTGACACATTTCTCTTAAGTTAAAGCTTGTTTTGTCTTTGCAGCCAGTTCTCTGATGCATCTTACAGTCAGGTATGAGTTATAAGATGCCTCCAGAAATGAATATCTGAACTAGCTGAACCTCTGCAGGTTCTTGCAGCAGCAGAAGCAGCAGGAGGAGGAAGTGGTCGCGGGTTTGAACCCCGGGTGCGGTTTTCGGGGCTCCGACTTCGCCGTCTTCCTCCCGTGTAATCCTAAACCTGCCGCTGCTTTGCGTCTGGGTGTTCATCAGTTATAGTTGTTACAGCCCAACCTGTAGACACGACTCAGGATGTGACGATCCCATGCACAATATTATGGTGAGAGCGAGCCGGGTGACCCGCTGGAGGAGGAAACAAGATCTGAGGCGACCTCACCGCTCGCACTCAGAGGGGGGTTAACGAGAGAGTTATAAACATTTTATACATATGAACGTGCTTTAAGTCGTCACTGCCTGGAGACCGGAGAGACTCCAATGTGTACAAATAAATGTGTGTTTATAATAAACGAAATAAAGATTATGTATGAATCGGTTTATTTATGTATTCCTTTTTTTGTGTTCAGACATTCATGGTCCCCAGAGGATGACTCCTACTAACTTTGACAATCCTCTGACTTTTCCTCTGGCACCAAGAGGTTAATATTTGTAGTTTCCCGAAGTTCTTAGATTAATTGAAAGTAGAAAGAGTTGGTTTCTTACCGGAGAGCACCACCTCCACCAGGTCGCCTTCGTGGATCTCCTCCGCTGAGGTCAGACGCTGCAGGATGTTGTCCGAGTTCAGGTCGTGGCGAAACAGCAGGATCTTGTCGTACATCCCGAAAAATCCACATTCTGGGAACTGAGGAGGAGAAAGAGGAGGAAGAGGTCAGGGATTAATGTTGACTCAGTCTGAAGTTACTGTTAAAGTCTACTTGAGTTGAGCACAAACTGCAGCAAAACAACCAGCAATCAGGAGCAAACGGTCGAGGAGAATAACTAAGACATCTGTGCGGGTGATAAGAATGAAATCCACAGAGCAGGTTTATATTGCAGAATATACACTATTCATGTTGTTATATCGTACATTTGTTGGTATATTAACTGGAAAACAGTTTGTAGATAAAATAACCAGATGTGGACGTTTGTTTTTGGTTAATCCACCAAATTAAATATGACCAATGCGATCCAAAGGGTTTGTCCTCTGGGAAGATAATATTTCTATGCCGTCAAATAAAATCGTATTTATCATCATAATCATAACATATTTATTTTACTAAGAAATGTAAAATACAAGAACAAGTCTAAAATAAAGTCAAATCGCAAAGTCATCAGAGAACAGCAGCTGAAGGTTGTTTTTTTAAACCAGTAAGGAGCGTAATCCATATCTGTCAAAGGGCTCTTGAGCAAGGCACTGCTCCAATGCTGTTTTCACTGTCACGACTTGTTCCTGAAGTTAACCATTAACTGACCTTTGAATACGAGGAACACGAGCTGAGCGACATTCAGAGAAATAAGAGAGTGAAACTCTGGAGATTTCTTTTGTCACTGCGGCTGCTGAATCAGTTTCCACTGAAGGAACTCAACCACCATTTAGTCTCTGATTTTCTTCCCCGAAACACGAGCTGGATCCTCTTTATAAAGAAACTTCAATACCATCTGATGGAAGGTTCAAGACCGGGTCACTGTCTGCGTCAGATGTAACGCCGTCTCTCTTTCTGCTGAGACTTTGCAGCCCACCACAGTGAGAAACAAAAGTTTCAGTGTGTGTTGTATAGTGTGTATTAGGGCTGGGGATCGTTTCAAGAAATAAGATGCCAGCACTAATACAAGTTCCTTTAGAGTGAAAATATTGTTTTCAGCCTTTAAAATATGGAGATTTACAGCTTTTCTCAGTTTAATATCACATATAACTGTGGTGTTTTGGACAAAACATGACATTTTCTGCACCAGATCCACTCCTTCCGTTCTTACCTTTCACAATAAAAGCCTTAGACACATAATATTCTGGTATGCAAGTTCATAATATGCAAGTATTTCGCACTTGTGTGTTGTGTGTAAAAAGTCAATGTAAAGATTTCATGCAATTTGACCAATAAATCTAAAAT